>NC_056731.1:1912261009-1912561009 GCF_019279795.1 Protopterus annectens
GAGTCCCTAAAGATGGTCTTATTTGCTTGATGGGATAGTACAAGGCCTGACAGGGAATATGACCAGCTTGCGGACAGATTTAGCCAGGGATGAGGAGATGCAGGATGGGGGACAAGCAGAGGTAGGTTGGTAAAGACTGAGTTAAGCATGTTAACCCTGCTACTGGGTAGTTTTACTATATGCTTCAGTTCACTGGTATTAACAAAGTATGGGAAATGCTGAATATAACTATTTTAGAGTTGTAAGTGTGCCAGTCACTGCTTGCATAAATTAAGTACTTTAGCATGAAGGCATTTTGGTTTCATATTTAATGCCTTAGTGGTGTTAAGGTAATTTCCATAATGTTTGTCAGACATTGATAGGGATCTTTAGCTAACACTGATGGATCTCCATGTTAGGATCGTGTTTAATTTGACGCGAGGTAATGGTATTTCTAACAAAACACTACCACACAGTTACACAAGGGTCTGAAGGTATGACTTGCTCTAGACTCTGGCAAAGATGAGGTGTGGCCACTGCACATAAACAGTGTCTCGATAACTACACAAATATGAATGTGATCCAGTTGAAGGAGGGCCTCAAGATCTGCCATCTTTCTATTTAGATTCCTAGCAGTGAGTAGTGCCCTCCTTGAAACCAGTTACACATCCAATTTTTAAATCCAGCCATCTTATCTTAGTATCTAGGCATCATCCTTGGTGAAGGCAGCATACTGCTCAAGATCAGTGTCTCTCCTGTCTCTAACACATGCATAGTAAGTTCCATTATGTATCTATGCATGTCAGTTTGGGTGGAACACATCAGGTCATATAATCCAACATGGGCCACCACTAGGTATTAATCAAATTTGCATGGCTTAAGGGTTCTTAGGGCCCTTGCAACTTCACAGATTCTGACACTGGACAAAGAGCTTACAGTCACCCTGTTCTTTTCCAATCTGATTAATATAGAGTTTGTATGCCTAACTATACAGTTACCGATGAATGACAAATTTTCTTGTGTGGAAAAAGCTGTAGCAGTCCTTACGGGATTAAGCCTGCTTTCCTGATGACTCATGCAGCTGCAGTATGTGTGAGTGGAGAAGGAGAAGTTGCTGCTTTGTGTGTTGGAGTCTGGGACACTTTAGATTGTGGTCTAGGAGTTTTTGGCAATTTTTTCTTACATCTCTAGCATAAGTTATGAGCCTAGTAATTTGCTGTGGCTGATGTGGTATTGTGGAGTTGTGATGCTTACTGACAGTGAACTGATGCAAGAGGTTTGCCTCTATGTTTCTTAAATATTTACATCTCTCACAGGTTGCACTTTGAACTGGTAGCAGCAGTAAACATTTTGTAAGCATAAGTCAGTTGCTACACTGCCTTTGAACAAATAATGTAATCAGACTGCCAAGACATGTTGCCAGAGGATGGAAGACCAGGTTTTGCATTTTTCTCTGGGGTTGAAGAGAAACCTCTATAATATACCCTACAGATTTAGTGCTGATCCATCAGTACTTGGTGAAAAGACAAAATCTGCCTATTGGTACTTCTGGCTGATACTAGTGCTGGCCTCACCACAGCTTCACATAGCTAGGAACCAATGTCTCACTGCTCCTTCTCTCATTAGAAGCAGAACAGTAGCACTAATTCCAAATTGTTTCCTGAGAAGCTCTTTGGTGATTAGCAGTCTTGTCCAAGATGTTGCCTGGGTCTATAGGCTTTTTGTAACCTTCTCTTGGTATATACCCCTCACTAGCATATTCAGCAGCTTAGCACAACAGCAAGACAAGCTGCACAACAATTCAGAATTAAAACTTAAGTGGTTTCCAGCAGGAGGACAAACAGACCAGTCTGGAAGGAACCACTTACGCTGCCCGGTCAGAGAGAGCTGGGAACCAGTGACCTCTGCTTCTTCTGTTACAAGGAGCAAAATAGTAACACTAATCCCAAAATTGCTCCTGTGAAGCAGTTGTCAGGCTTTACAGTGTTTGCTAATCTTGGGGAATTCTAGGAAATATCTCTCGGCTCCTTTTAATTAGGTAATCCTAAAACACCTTGTACTATGGGGTGAAACAACTTATCCCACTGAATACATGACCTATTTCCACCCCAAATAAAGCCTTTTTTCACTGGTTACATCTTGCTATCCATATTCACAACTGAATGCTTCAATTTTCTCAATTTTTGTATTATATTGTTTTTTTTATTTCTTCCCAAATATCCTTAACTGCCATAAAATAATCCTTTTTAATCATCATCATCTTCTTTCGGCTGTTCCCGTTAGGGGTCGCCACTGCAGATCATCTGTTTCCATTTTTCCTGTCCTCTGCATCACACTCTTTCACACCAATCGCCTGCATGTCCTCTCTCTCACCACATCCATAAACCTTATCTTAGGCCTTCCTCTTTTCCTCTTATCTGGCAGCACCATTCTTAGCATCCTTTTCCCAATATACCCAGCATCCCTCCTCAGCACATGTCCAAACTAACGCAATCTTGCCTCTCTTGCTTCGTCTCCAAACTGTCCAACCTGAGCTGACCCTCTAATATACCGATTCCTATTCCTGTCCATCCTAGTCACACCCAATGCAAATCTCAACATCTTTAACTCTGCCACATCCAGCTCTGACTCCTGCCTTTCTGTCAATGCCACTGTCTCCAATCCATATAACATAGCTGGTCTCACTACCCTCTTATAGACCTTTCCTTACACTCTTACTGGTACCCATCTGTCACAAATCACTCTTGACACTCTTCTCCACCCATTCCACCCTGCCTGTACTCTCTTCTTCACCTCTCTTCCATACTCACCATTACTCTGAACTGTTGATCCCAAGTACTTAAACTCATCCACCTTTACCAACTCTACTCCCTGCATCCTCACCATTCCTCTACCCTCCCGCTCATTTACACACATATATTCTGTTTTAGCCCTGCTGACCTTCATTCCTCTCCTCTCTAAAGCATATCTCCACCTCTCCAGGGTCTCCTCAACCTGACTCCTACTCTCACTACATATCACAATGTCATCTGCAAACATCATAGCCCACGGGGCCTCCTGTCTGATCTCATCTGTCAACCTGTCCATCACCACTGCAAATAAGAAAGGGCTCAGAGCTGATCCTTGATGTAATCCCACCTCCACCTTAAACATATCTGTCACTCCCACCGCAGTCCTCACCAATGTCACACTACCCTCGTACATATCCTGTACCACTCTTACATACTTCTCTGCCACTCCCGACTTCCTCATACAATACCACAACTCCTCTCTAGGCACCCTGTCATTTGCTTTCTCTAAGTCCACAAAGACACAATGCAACTCCTTATGACCTTCTCTGTATTTCTCCAACAACACTCTCAGAGCAAACATTGCATCTGTAGTGCTCTTTCCTGGCATGAAACCATACTGCTGATCACTAATCATCACCTCCCTTCTTAACCTAGCTTCCACTACTCTTTCCCATAACTTCAAGCTGTGGCTGGTCAATTGTATCCCTCTGTAGTTACTGCAGCTCTGCACATCACCCTTAATAATCCTTTTTAATACATACACGTAAATATAGATATGGGTATTGCTGAGCCCATTAATGTGTGGGTACACAGTATATTGTTATAAGTTTTGTTTTATTTTATATCCTAAAAAGACTTAAAACTGTTCCAAGATGTTCAACAACACTGAAATGTCTTTGTCTGGATTTATAAAGTATAAAATAGTATCATCTGTGAATAAAGCCGACTTTTCTTGATTGCCATACCAGTCATATCCTTGAAATTATGAATCCTTTGCTTTCTTTGCCAATGGCTCTAAGTATAAAGCAAACAAAAAAGGAGAAAGATGACACCCCTGCCTAGTCCTCTATCTGAACACAGCTTATCAGAAAGGAGTCCTCCCACCACAATTCTTGCCTCTGACCCTTCACATATCCTCATAATTACCACTATTATTCAGGAAACAAATGATACCATTGTACTATTTGTAGGTTCATAGATTAGTACTAGGTTAACTGCCTTCATGGGCCAATTTAAGCCTAGCCAATTACCCTATCTGAGAATCAAATCCTGCACCTTGTGTCTGTACCTTAAACACCTTAACCATTATGCCAGTCTCATGGAGTTCTCAACTGACTATCAAATGCTCTCTCTCTCCCTCTCCCTCTCTCTCTCTCTGCAGCAAGACCCAACAACATTAGCAGCATTTTCTTATTCCCTGCTTTCCTCTCCATAATCATTGTTCTACTAATGTTGTCAAATTAAAGTGGCAGACAGCACCCCTGTGCTACCAGGCTATAACTCATCCCACACCTTTCGGCCCCGAAACATGGACCGAAGCTCCAAAGTTGGTGGTGTCTCCATATTCATAAAGGATATGCACATTTCCAGACTAGTAGCCCAGCATAATGCATCTGAGATACTTCAGGTACAACTAACATTGGGTAAGACCGCAATCCAGGTCATAGCCTGCTATAGGTCTTCAACCATGTCCCTAGACTCTCACTCCACGTCTCTAAGCACCCTGGAATCAATCAAGGTCCAACCCAACACACTCATACTAGGAGACTTCAACTACCCCTCCATCAAATGGGAAAACTACTCAAGCAAGAATGAACTGGCCCAATGCTTCCTGGAATTCATCAGTTCCAATGCCCTAGACCAACTCATTATTAACCCCACTAGAGGAAGCAACATCCTTGACCTGGTTATTATTAACATGGGCAACCATTGCACTACACCAATAGTCAATTCCTCCCTGGTTAGATCTGACCACAAACTAATCACCATGGAAATACACATCTCACCCCTGAATCATACACCAATGCACTGTACGAACACGTACATAAATGCATGGAACTAGCCATACCCAACAGAACCAAGATACTATCCTCCAAAAAAGAAAGCCAGTCTGGTGGTCCCCTGCCATTAATAAACTCTACATAAGAAGGAAGAAACTGTTGCAGAAAAAGGTGAAGTCCCAAGACTGGAAAAATTCCCTTATTAGCCTCAACAAAAAGTTGACATCCTTTATCAAAACCTCCAAAGCCAGCTATGAAGGCAAAGTTGCGGCAGACACTAAAAACAGCCACAAAGCCTTCTTTAGTTATATCAAGAATCTCCATGGCAATACCCAGATTTGCTCTGAGGAACTGCACAATGGTACCTCCTACACTGAGCCAACAGATATTGCCAACATACTGGCTAACGAGTCAGTGCCAACTTTACCCCCCCCCCCCCCAAAAGACCAATCTCAATACCGGAAAAATGCCAGGCACCCTGTACTACTGCAGCAAAGCTTAAAGCTGCATTGTCTAAGGCCAAGAATACAGCTTTCATGGGACCGCACAATATCCCTTGGCTGTGTTTTACATGAATTACAAAGTGAACTGGCACCACATCTGTGTGCTCTGTTCACTCACAGCCTCACCTCAGGCTTTGGCCCTACCGAACGGCACACTGCTACAGTCATCCCTCTACAAAAAGGAGGAGTGACTACAGACCCAGGAAATTATCACCCCATTAGCCTGATGAGCCTGATATGCAAGACCATGGAGCGCATCATCATGGACCTAATTAACAAGGATATAGGGAATTTCCAAACTCTAGATCCCACGCAATTTGGTTTTGTGAAAGGTAGATCATGCCTGCTCAACCTGGTTGACTTCTTTGAGTCAGTCACCAAAGCGGTGGATGAAGGTAAGGCAGTTCATACAGCCTACCTCGATCTGGCCAAGGCCTTTGATACCATTCCTCACTCAGGAATTATTGATAAACTCACCAAACTAGGCATCAACCCCTATATCGTTAGGTGGGTTGCAAAACTAGCTGACAGATAGAAAGTACAGTTGTGTACACTTACCATAAATGTAGATGTTCGAGTGTATTCACTGTTGCAGTCATTACATTTGGGTAATCTGCTGGCAGGTTGCCCTCAGTTGGCCTGAATTCCAAAGTCTTGGGTCCTGCGTCGGTTGCTGTCTTCTCTTCCATGATGTCAGCCGACACCATTTTCTTTAGTTTTTCTTACCCCCAATGTCAGGTGCCCCCAAAAAGGTAACAATATTATATATACTTATATAAATACATGCATCAAAATAAACTTTACCTTCATCTACAAGCAAATACACCACATAGGTTGTAGAAGATAGAGAAGGAAAGATAAAACTGTAGAATGACAGGGGGATGGAGGGAGGGTAACCTGGACTGCAACAGTGAATACACTCGAACATCTACATTTATGGTAAGTGTACACAACTGTACTATGTTCTTCGTGTTTCACTGTTGCGGTCATTACATTTGGGTAGAATCCCAAAGCTATGGTTGAGAGGCTGGAGCTAAACAGCATTAGGTGAGGCTATAAGGCCCTGCAGCACTGCAGTGGCAAAGCCTGCCCTGGACTTAGAGTAGAGAGGCAAATGGTAATGCTTTGTAAAGGTGTGAACAGAACTCCAAGTAGCAGCCTCTAGAATGTCCTTGGTTGGTAGTCCTCTGAGAAAGGCTGCTGAAGTAGCTGCAGCTCTGGTGGAGTGAGACCTAATGCCCTTGGGCACAGATTTGCCATGGTGTAAGTAGCAGAAATGGATGCAATGGCTTATCCACTTTGAAATTGTCTGCTTTGAAATAGCCTTTCCTTCTGATCCTGCAGCATATGACAGTAATAATTGCTCAGTTTTTCTTAGAGCTTTAGTCCTGCTCAAGTAGAATCTTAGCTGTCTGTGTACGTCCAAGGAATGCAGAATTCTCTCCCCTTTGTTCTGCAGATTTGGATAAAAAGTTGGCAGATGAATTGTTTGGTTAAGAGCCACACTGGAAACGACCTTAGGCATAAAAGTAGGATTTTTCCTCAGAGACACCCTGTCTGGGTAAAATATGATAATAGGCTCTATAGCCATGAGGGCCTGTAGCTCTGAAACTCTTCTTGCTGAAGTAATTGCTAGTAGCAGAGCTGTCTTCCATGATAAAACTTTATATCAGCGATAGCAGCTGGTTCAAATGGAGGCAGGGTGAGCTTTTCCACCACATAATTGAGGTCCCATGCAGGTAATTATGATCTTCTAGGAGGCCTTAAATTTTTGGCTTCTCTAAGATACTGCTTTAGTAAAGGATGAGAAAAGATTGGTGGCTCTGTACTGTAATGAGCCAAAATGGCAGAGGCGTGGATTTTGATTGATGAGAAAGATAGGCCTTTGTCAAGCATCTCAGTTAAGTATTGCAATATCTGAGGAATATGTGGTTCTGCTGCATCAGTTTCATGTGCTTGATTCCAAGCACAGAATCTCTTCCATTTGTCAGCACAAGATTTTCTAGTATTAGGTCTTCTGGCTTCCAAAATGACATCCATGACAGCTTTACTGAGAGGTGTCATTTGTATGATTACAGGATTAGCCATGCTGCCAGGTTCAGAGTCTGTAGTTGATTGTGCAGGATCTGATTGTTTTGCTGGGACAGTAGTTGTGGTTTTTAAGGCAAAGTCCAAGCTGGGTATTGAGACATGTTCCTTAGGATTGGGTACTAGTATTGGCGGGGCCAGTCCAGGGCAATTAATATAATCTTTGGCTTCTCTTGTCTGACTTTTAGGAGGAACTTGGGTAGAAGAGCAGAGGAGGAAAGGTGTAAACTGATAGGTTTTTCCAACTGAAGGATAGGGCGTCCACTTTCCATGCTTGTCTGTGATAAGTCCTTGTGCAGAATCTTTTCAGTTGATAATTTTGAGGAGAGACAAACAGATCTATGTCTTGGCTCCCCCATTTCTCTGTTATCATGCTGAAGACTTGTGGATTTAGTTCACACTCGTGAGGATCCATAAGGTTTCTGCTTAAATCATCTGCCAGAGTGTTGTTTTCCTGGCAGGAATTGAGCTTGAAGATGTATTTGGTAGGTCAAAGCCGTGTCCAACAGTGCCATGGCTAATCTGCACAGGGGGTATGAGTGTGTGCCCCCTTGCTTGTTTATATACCACATGACTGTGGTGTTGTCCGTCTTTATCAGTAGTTGTCCTGGATGAAGTAAGTCCTTGAAGGCTGTTAGGGCATTTTGAACAGCTAGCATCTCTTTCTGGTTGATATGTAGATGCATTTGATTTGGTGCCCATATGCCCTGAATGCATCTTCCTGCCATGTGGGCCCCCCAGGCATAATCTGATGTATCTGTTGTTAAGGTTTGGCTGGCAGGGGGTAGAGTGAAGGGCCGTCCCATGTTTTGGTGACAGGCCTTTGCCCACCATAGAAACTCCTGTTGCAGGCAGGGAATGAGAGGAATCATTGTTTCCAGACTGTGTGAATGTTGACTCCATAAACTTTTTAGGTACCATTCAAGTTTCCTCATATGCAGTCTTGCATATGGAATTAGTAGGATGCAGGCAGGATGCCATGAAGCCCAGAGCCTGCAGAATTTGTCTTGCAGAAGACTGGGTTTTTGTTGCCATCACTTTGAAGTAAGTAGTCAGTTGCCTTTGTTTGTCTGGTGTGAGGTAAGCCATCTGGGCAGTTGTATTCAAACTTGCACCCAGGAATGTTATCTTTTGAGAGGGTACCAGTTGTGATTTCCTTTTGTTTATTGTGTACCCTAGGGCATGTTAGAAGCCTTTTCACCAACGCCAGGTGTTGTAGAAGAGCGTCCTTGTTCTCTGCTTGAATGAGACAGTCATCCAAGTAAGGGTATATTTGAATACTTCTTTGTCTGTAAAATGCAATTACTGGTACCGGGCACTTTGTAAAGACCCTGGGCGCAGTAGATAAGCCAAAGGGCAGTGCAGAGAATTGGTAATGCATTAAAGCCAGCCTTGAATCTGAGGTATCTTCTGCACAACTGTCTTATTGGGACATGCAGGTATGCCTCTTTTAGGTCTAAAGTCACCAGCCAAGCATTCTTGCCTAGCATGGGGAGAAGCTGCTGCAAAGTGAGCATTTTGAATTTTGGAATGTCCAGGTATGTGTTCAAAATTGATAAATCCAGTATTGGCCGCCAGGCCTTATCCTTTCTGGTTACCAAGAACAGTCTTGAGTAAAAACCTTGTCCTTTTTCCTGTTCTGGTACTGTCTGAATGGCCCCCATATCCATGAGGGACGTAATCTGTTTCTGTGCCTCTGCCCATAGATTTTTTGGCAGCTCTGGCCAACCATTTGTCATTGGCAGAGTGTGGAAATGGAATCTGTATCCCTGTGATATGATGTTCAGTACCCACTTGTCCTGGGTTATTAACTGCCAATTTTGAGCAAAAAGTGCTAATTTCCCCCCTACGGGTGCTGCCAAAAGATAAGTGCTTGGTGTAGGCAGAGGGAAGTCATTGGGATTGCTTTCTGTAGGTTTGCGCTTTATCTCCTCCAGATTTGCAGGTGGATGTGCTCCATTGCTTTGACCTGTATGAGTCTTGAGCCTGGTACCTGGAACCCTTAGGGCATCTGGATTTGTCCCTTTGAGCTCTGTCTGACACAGGAAAGGACCAATTTTTTGTAGGCCAGTGCCTACTGAATCTTGGTGGCTGCACTTGTAAGAAAACTTCAACAGTTTGCATAGACTTAGCTTTGTCTTCCATTTTCTTTAAAACCTCTTCTGCCTTAATACCAAACAGAGAATCATGCTGTAAAGGTGCATATAGCAATTTAGCTTTAACATGATCAGGCAAATTTTGTTCCTTTAACCAGGCATGCCTCCTAATCACAGATCCAGTAACTGCGGCCCTGCAGGAGGCCTCTAAGGAATCAAAACCACATTGTAAAAATATGCTTTCCAACTTGTTCAGCTGCATGCAATAATTCCTGCAATTCCTTATTTTCTGCACATTCTGAAATCAACATCATTTTCTGTTTCAGCAATCCCATAACATGTTGTTGGTACTTAAGCATATGAAATTGACAATTTAAGGCCCTGATGGCCAAGGTTGCAGATGTGTAAACCTTTTTTCCCCATCTGTCCAGTGCCCTAGAATCTCTGTCAGAGGGGGTAACGTTTTTTGCTGTTGAGGCCTTAACTCCCTTTGGATACAGTGAAATAGTTTCAGGATCAGCAGCAGGGTTTCTATATAAAAATTTGTGTGAGTCAGGGACTCTGTAATATCTTGTCAGGCTTACTGGGAGCCAGAGGTAAGGAGTCAGGGGTCAAGCTTGACTCCGAAAACACATCATCCACAATGTCTAAAACAGGGGGAATGGCTAAAGGCTTGTGCTGAGGGAGAAGAAGGAAATCCCTGAGCCTCTTTTTTGATTCTGAGAAGTCTTGACTCTCCCAGTGAAAATGCTCCCTCAAAGTATGCAAGGATTCTCCAAATGAATAATCCTCAGGTGGAGATGCAGAGAGAATAGACTCCTCAGCATCAGAATCCTCATAGGGAGGTATAGATAATTCCTGATCAGAAGAAATAGAAACCTGATCTGAAGATTCATAATCAGTGTCTTGCCTAGGCCTCTTATCTGGAGGGGGATGGGTACCCCTGATCAAGGTAATAAGGTCTTCGGCCATTTTGATCATCTGTTTTTTAGGCATAGAGGCCTGTGCACGTGGCTCATGTGTCGGTTTTTAAGGTTTAGAAGCTGCTTTCGTCTTTGGTCTTGCAGCTGCAGCTGTCATCTGTTTGATGTACAAATATTGAGGTCTGAATACACCCTCAGAAGCCGGTGCCTGCTGAGCGGCTCCAGACCCATCCGAGGGAAATACATCCGTCGGTCCAATACCTTGAGTATCCAGAGGCATGCCGGACTCCACATGGGTGTCGGTAGAGGCCTGCGACTTGAAGGTGGCAGGTATCAGGGGCTGCGAAGGCGCCTCACTGAGTACCGGTGAACCGGCGACTAGCTTAGGAGAAGCTTCATCGGTTTTGGATCTCGACTGCCTTTCTCTGTCCTTTTCTTTGCGTTTTTTTATGTACTCCGGTAGTCGGATTGCTATCCAACGACATTTCTGGGTAGTTAAATCTGTTTCCAAAATACTTTGATGCAAAAATATATCGACGCTTAATAGTGCGTTGGTTAAATCTAGCACAAAACCGACAGCCAGGCACGTTGTGATCAGGGCCTAGGCAAGGAATACAGTATAAATGGAAATCCTTATGAGGTATTTGCTTCCCACAAGTAATGCAGTTATTAACTTTTTCTGACATCGGTAAAAAGCGAGAAAAAGGTTTCCCCAACAGGGTACTTAGCTTTAGTGAAGACTTTGGTTCTGAAACTCAAACATTTCAGTAGTCGGCCGACCGGCACTTGCGAAATGCTTCTGCTTCAGGCACCGCGCGGCAAGAAAGAATAAAGAAAACGGCGTCAGCTGCATGTTTTATACCCCTGACGACCTGACGTCATGAAAGAGAAGACAGCAACCGACGCAGGACCCAAGACTTTGGAATTCAGGTCGACTGAGGGCAACCTGCCAGCAGATTACCCAAATGTAATGACTGCAACAGTGAAACACGAAGAACATCACACAGTGTGAAAGTAGCGGACTCCAAGTCAGACTGCCGACCAGTCACGAGTGGAGTCCCACAGGGATTGGTCTTGGGTCTTCTCCTGTTTGGCATCTACTGCTCAGAAGTCCAGGCCAACACAGAGGGACTCTGGCTGACCAAATTCGCAGGCAACTGCAAGCTGGCAGACATTTTTAACTCCCCAAGTGATGCAGACATCCTACAGAAAGACCTCACTGAGACCAATGACTGGTGTTAAAACCATGGCCTTAAGATTAATGCCAAAAAAAGTGTCGTCATCCCCTTTGGGAAAAACTCAGTTCCCACTAATTACCACATCGATGGGAACGCACTGAACACTGAAGGCATTATAAGAGATCTGGGGACACAGTTTGACAGCAACCTCTCCTTCGACCACCACATTGCCACTGTGGTCATTAAGCCCTTCTATGTGGCACATCTCATTACCAACAGTTTTGCATCCAGGAAGAAAGATGTCATCATTTCTCTCTACTCTTCCCTCATTAGACCAATCATAAAGTATAATGCCCCATTTGGCATGTACCTCACTAGACATCTACAACAGCTGGAGAGGCCACAAAAGTACCTCACGAAGAAGATCCTAGGCCTTAAACACATATCCTACATGGACAGACTCAAACAACTCTAGCTATTCCTCTCTGTCTCACATCGTCTACTAAGAGGCGATCTCTGCTTGATTTACAAAGCCATGTCTGACCCAGCTCTGTTAGAAATGCTACATCTAAAGAAATCCCAATCCCTCCACACCACGCGTTCCAGAGACCTCAACCTCATTACCACAATCAACAGAACATGCTGGAGGGACAGGTTCATAACCCAGAGACTGCCCATGCTCTGGAACAAACTTCACATACATGTCAAGCAGAGCACCTCACTAGCCCTCTTCAAGAGAAATCTTGATGAGTGGATGGGAAATAGAAAGTTCAGCCCAGGGATCACTCCAGTGATTCTACTTGATAGAGTCACTACGAACTAACGATGGGCAGCACAATGCCAGGGCACTTCTATGGGCTAGGCTTGTAAAGGCCCCAGGGCCATTAGCCGAGTACACACCTATGAACCTATGAAATGTTTGCCTCCCCTCCAAAAAAACACAATGATCCAGATCTAGCAATTTTTGCAACACTGTTGTCATTCTATTAGCTGGTACAGACAAATGCTTTATAATCATTCATAGCTTAAAATTAAAATACATCTATATGAAGATGGGTATTAAGAGCTTTTAACCCCTTTGGTTAATACAGCCATGACAGCTTTCTTACAAAATGGTGGTAATGTTCTTCCTCTTAAAATATTGTTAAACATAACTTTCCAAAGCTTTATCACTTTCTTCCCTCCAAACTTTCAAGGAATAACATCTGTATCGCATCCCTTTTTATCTTAGCTGTTAATTCTTGATCCTCATCTTCTTATAACCTTGTCATATTTAAGTGTTCCATATACCTTTTCTTGGTTTCTCCATTCCTCTGCTTTATACATATCATCATAGAATTTCTGAAATATATCGAATATCTCTAGTTAAAAACTCTCATAAACTAGGCACGTTATAGAGAGAGTAAAAACTTACCTCACTGACATTGCCAGGAGACAGTTTCTCTTACTGCCATCTATTCTCTATGTTGCCCCAGTCTTCATGAACCTTCAAGTCTACCAACTGTCCAAACTTGAAAAAATGTTATAATAAAATAACCAAATCTGCAGTCAACTATAACAGCACACACCACTGCCTAGCCCTGTGAGAATTAAACTTATCATTATCACATCACCTATCTCTTTCTCAGCCAACTTCAATAAACAGACCTCCACAAACCAGAAGACTGACAAGCCCTTAATTTAGTAGACCACTACTCCCTAACAGGACTGCAAGCTCCAGAGAAAAATTATTGATCACTACAACCAAATCATCTATTACTGACAGTGACTTTCAACATTCAGACAGTGTAGCTAACTATAGAATCGCATCCCAGTACCAGTGAAATCCTTTCAGAGAGCAAACCCATTTAAAATACAAATAAAACTTCAACTTTCAAATCAATGGATCTGCTCTGTGCATCATCAACTCCCTTTTTTCTATTTTTTACAAGGGGTTGGGGTGTTGTGTCAAATGTCACAATCTCGCTCTCATTTCAACTACCTCAACTCCTACCTTTTTCGACAATCATGATGACTGTCGAAGGTCTTAAGTCACACAATCCATCCATCTCTTTTGCCAGACACTCTTGTTTCCTCTTGCCTTCTTCCAGTTTGTCCCAAATTTTCTTCAACAGATTATCTTCTGCTTTTCTGCATGTGTCCAGACCACCATAAACTGTTCTCTTTGACTGTCTCTGTAATAGAAGCTACTTAGGTTTATGTTCCAAGGTTTTCATTTCTTCATCTGTCCCACAGTGTGCATCCTGCCATCCATCTCAAGCACTTCATCTCCATCACCTCTAACTTCCTCATCTGCTCTGCCATTACTGCCCAGGTTTCGGTACCATACAGTAGTCTTGTACACCTTACTTTTCAGTTTATTTGACATTGCTGTAATACACTGTGCCAGTTGGCTGCAGTCTCTCTAATTTTAGGTCTGACATCCTCATTCAGACTTCGTTTCTCCTCAAACACCCCTCTCCCAGATACTTAAAGCTGTTAATCTATTCTGCTATTTTCTCTTCTATCTCAATGCTCAGCTTCTTCTAATTTCCCCATTTGCTGCTATTACAACTGTCTTATCTCTACTCAGTTTTAGTCTGTACGTCTTCAGTTTTGCCTTCCATTCCAAAATTATTTGCTGAAGTTCTTGCTCAGAGTCTGCCTGTAATGTCACTTTGTCTGCATACAGCAACTTCGTAGATCCGCCACCTCCAGCCTGTTCACTAATGTAGTCCATCACCAGTATGAACAGCAATTGGCTCAGAGCTGAACCCTGATAAATACCCACTCCCACTGGGAACCCCTCTGTGAGACTAAGCACTCTTCATACTTGAGTCAATGGGTCCTTGTACACATCCTGCACTAATTCTCCCAATGTTTCTGGGACTTTGTACAACTGCAGGACTGTCAAAATCAGCTTTCTTGGGACCCTGTCATATGCTTTCTACAAGTCTAGGAATGCCCATTTGGACTCTTTCCTGATCTCTAGCTTCATTTTAAGTATCTGTCTCACAGCAAACATCAGGATGGTTGTGTTGCATCCTGATTTGGATCTGAATGGCTCATCACCCATCTTACTTTCTACTACTCTGCATATTCATTTATCAATCACGCTTCTCCAGAACTTTCATGCAGTGTGACAGGAGTCTGATACCTCTGTACAGTCCGCAGTTGTGAATGTCCCATTTGTTCCTGTACACTGGTACTAGTATGCTTATTCTCCAGATATCTAGGATACACTTTTCTCTCCTACTGCTAGGAGTACACTTAGGATCCATTTATCCCATATTTCGCCAACATCTTGGTCATAACTACCGTGACCTCATCTGTGCCTGCTGCTTTCCCAGGATTAATTTTCCTTACTGCTAATCTTGCTTCTTCTAGGGTAGGCTTCTGCTCTTCTTTCATCAAAGGCTGTGTCTGGGGTAGTACAGCTTCTGTGGAGTTTTCTTTATGCAGAAGCTGCTGAAAGTACTCCTTCCATATGCCTCCTATTTCCAGTAGATTGATGAGCAGGTTGTTGCTGGCATCCCTTACGTACTGTGTCTGACTATCTTCTTTAGTTCTGTCTTTGTGTCATTACTGAGTTACTTTCCAGAAGCTGGTAGAATGCCTCTGATGCCTTGTTCTTTGCTACTGCAACTCTTCTCTTAGCCTATTTGTTAGCCAACAAGTATTCCTTCTTAGCCTGGTCTGTCTTTTCTATCCCCCACCTTTTCCTGAACTCTTCCTTTCTTTTGATGACATTCTGGAGTTCTGCATTCCATCATCAGCTTTCCTCATGTGCCTTACTTCCATACCTGGCTCAGCCAAATACCTGTTCTGTAGTCTTACATATCCTGTTTCAAAGCGCAGCCAATCTTCTTCAATACCACTCATTTCCTTTTCTTCCTGAGGTGCTACAGCCCTGAGTAATTCCTTGAACTCTTGTGCTGTCTCTCTTTCAAATTCCAAGTCTTCAGCATAGTCTCTGGCGACCTTAGACCTTTCTCTGACTACTACTTGCAGCTAATTGTGGCAACTAGTTGCTTATGCTGCAGGGCAATTGTTTCACTGGGGATGGCTTTGCAATTACTGATTCTACCCCAATGTCTTTGAAGAAGGAAATCTACCCGAGTTGCATACTGAACACTCTCGTATGTGATCTTGTGATGGTTTCTTTTGCTGAGCCATCTGCTGGCCACCATCAAGCCATTTCCCAGAGGAAAGGGGAGAATGGCCTCTCCTTCTTTATTCCTTTTGCCCCAACAATGCAGACCAGGGCAGACCAAGGCAATCCTCATATCTTGTTCTGTCTATCCTGATATGTGCATTTAGGGCACTCATTATTAATAACAATTCATGGTTGTCCTGCTTTAGCTAGTAGATCCTGCAACTGCTGTCTGAATGCATTATTTTCTTCACTGTAACAACCCTGCTGTGTACATATGCTGAGATTATAAATAATGCCCTATCCTTACACTAGCTTGATTGCCATGAGTCTCTCACTAATTCTGACTGGGTCTATGTTTAATGATCGAACAGAACATTCATCATACATAGACCATTGAAAGTTCCTTCCTTCAAAAGACCAAATGACCATAAATAAGTTCATCAAACAATCATAGCTGGCCAACATAAAGGGAACGGAACTAGCATGTACTTACAGGTAACATAGGGATAAGGAAACCTGCCCTTTCCCCACTGTAGTGTGATTTCACAGTTGGTATATATAATTAGTGGGTGGGTGTGGGGGGAACAGCCCCACACATAAGGAAAAGTCTGGTAGTCACCGAATCCTCCCCATACACCCCCTGCTAATTATATATACCAACTCCGAGATCACACTATAGTGGAGAAAGGGCAGGTTTCCTTAACCCTACATTATTGGTAAGTACGTACTAGTTCTGTTACCTTTACATTGGAGAACTATGATCATTCATTGAACTTATTTATGATCATTTGGCCTTTCGAGGGAAGGAACTTTTGATGGTCTATGTCTGATGAACAGCCATTTGATGAACGTTCCGTTCGATCGTTAAACATAGACCCATTCTGATTACATCCCTCACTGTCTTCTGAAGCTTCTCCCTCAGCATAATTCCCATACAATTTCAAGTTTGTTCTACTGTTTAGTACACTCTAGACCCCAGGCTAAGTGACTTTGCTGAACTGTCCCTCCATCTTGTCTCCTGGATACATAGAATGCCCAGCCTCCTTGCCTTACCATCATGTTATCCACTTCCAAGCTGCACCCCTTCAGTTAAACTACATTGAGTGTAGCAATTCTTAGCTCACATTTGGCAGACTGATTGACTTTATGTCCAGCTTTTGCTCAACAAAGCTATCCCAGGTGACTCAAGCTGGGCAACTGGATACCAGCCGGTAAGTAGCTTACTAACACAGGGCTTCTGGGCTTTACTGTGGCATACACTGGCCAATAAGGGTACATACTCCTCTTCCAACATTAGCATGGGTTCCTGGTGTAGGTTGGAGTATGGTGGGACCTCAACCCATTTATCATAGGCAAATACCTATGCCCATGTGCTCTGTACATCTCCATCATCATACCATTTATCTTCTTTCAGAATTTATGCCCCACAATGAGTCTTCACCAATACTTGGAACAGTTTTAATAGCATCTTCCAACTTATATACTTTGTTTTGTTACACTGCTCACTCTCCACCTCTATACTTCTAATATAAACCATATGTATAATTGTTTCTGAACCTGTTTACACCCCATCTTTTTGTATAGCCTACTTAACTGTAGCAGTGGATGTTCAAATTTCACACTGCTTCAGTAGCATATTGGTTCTGTGCCTGCACAAACACCTATACTGGCAGTTTTCTGGAGATCGGAATCCCCTCACTGACTTTCTGAGATAGGAGGGTGGCTAAGCCCCTCCTATCAGGGTAAGCTTAACCCTATCACAGGCAGTCCGTTATTCAGGCTTTTAGTACTAAGTAGGATGAACCACAAAGGACCAGAAGCAAAAATTGCCTGAAGCCAATCAATTCACAGCAATAAAACACCAACACAAATAAACAAAGCCAACCAACAGCACAACAAAGTTGGATGCCATCGAACTATATATAAAATAAGGTGGATGGTGGCTAGGTGCAGCCACTGAGGCAGTGTGAAATTCCAACATCTACTGTTAGAGGTACGCAGGACTTGCAGAACTGTACTATGTTCATCATTCACGCTGCCTCAGTGGCATATAGGTAGATTTCCATTGCTTATGCTGCCTGGGAGGTGTTAGGATAAGGATCCAGAAGCCCCGGGAGAATAATCCTCACAAAGCTTGCTCTGCTACTTGAGAAATAATCCATTTTGTAGTGCTCTGTAAAGGTATGAAAAGAGGACCAAGTTGCGGTCTCTAGAATGCTTCTAGAGTTCACTTTTTTCCAGTATGCCACTGAAGAGGATAAGACTCTGGTGGAATGTACCTTAACCTTGCCTGAATAGATTTGCCATGGTGGGAGCAACAAAAACAATAGTAGAGGACAAACAATGAGCAATCATTTGCTTAGGGACACCATGATCCTTATTAGTGCCAGAATAGGAAATAAATAAACATAAAAGTGTCCCTGCAAGCGAATAGATATGTATGTAACAGTGAAGTCTGCAGTTTGAACACCAGCCTGTAGGCTATATTTTTATGTAAATTATAAGTATTATGGCAGCCTAAAACAAAGAACCTTGTCCACTATAATAGCTCAATTTTCTTACACAACAGCAGTCCCATTCATACTTTCTCCTTTAACTGTGCTCAATTCATTGTTTTTAGCAGTCTGCTGTCTCCCTTCCTTAAGTTTATTTCTCTTCTTGTGTAACCACTTTGAGTTCTGAGCCAGTAATTTTCCACAGTTGCGCTACTGCATTCCAGTTAACTTTTTTCATTGTTTTGTTGATCTGTTGGGACGGCCTTTAGACTTTGCATTTCAAAGTCCATAGAAACCTCCTTGCATTAGACAGTTGTTCAAACAGTCAAGTGCAATATTTTACTTTTATCACCATTAGTCAGGTCAAGGTAATATTGGACTAATTCTCTTACTAAAACTGTGTCCTAGAGCAACAAATTTAAGACTTTCATCTACAAGCACAGAAGCCTTTTAAACTGCATTCCTTTTAATTAACCTTTTCACCAGACTTATGGCTGTTTAAGTTAAGTCACTAATTTGATTTTTTTTCTCTCTCTCTCTTTGCCAAGTTTTCAACCTGCTTTGTTCACCCTTGTTAATGCTCAAGTTCACTCTACTCCCTTACCCTACCCCCAATTCCCACCCACCCCCTCATACTATACATTTATACCTCCATAGCACCACCCACATATTCCTCAAAGCAATACCATCAATTCACTCCAGAAGTAAACAATCAAGAGTTGTTCCAAGATTTACACCCACTCTTGTTTACCACCCATGATTTTCTCTCAAAATGTCTTAATCCTTCCCCCCTACAACTACCAAATTACATTTCTACAATCAATCCAGTATCCGCCTAACATTTTCTAATCCTTACATACAACAAAGATCCCAAGTTAAATAAGATGCTCCTAACTCAGAATATTTTACTATTCCTCCTCACTCTACTAGCCTTCATCACCACTTATCAAATCCACCTCCTTCAAATCCTTAGGACTTCAATCAATCCTCAGAAAGAATATCATCATCTCAGCCTACCCTTCTCCATAACACCCTATCTCTACAAACAAACCATATCTGATTTATGTCTATAAATATCTCAAAACTAAGTATCCAAATTTATGATTAAATATCAAACCAAGACCAAACTATAACTGGCCACAATCTTCCCTCTGTAAAACATTAATTAAAAAAATAAGCAGAGATATTCACCCCAACCCATGTTCCTCTGTTCATAAATCACTTCCAACCACAAAATAAACCAGTCACCCAATACATCTCAGCAAAAAATAGAACCCAAATTCACCTTCCTAAATACGAACTGCAGAAATATGTGCAATAAAATCCATGACATGCATGCCTACCTTGCCACATACACTCTTGATGTAGTCATAGCTACTGAAACCTGGTTTACTCATTACAGCCAAGTGTGCCTCCAGGCATTTCTGCAGTTATCTCCTACTGCACCTGAAGGCATCAAATATTGCTTGTTCATATTTGCATTAACAATTCCAAAACCATACTACATACAAGGTATCGGAATATTTTATCTTGAAGAATGCATAACGGCAGACACAACTGTATTGATATTTGACCTCTGTCAATGAATGTTTAATAGAACTGTAAGATGATAACTTGATTTTTAATGGCTCAAGCCACACCCACTGGGGAGCTAAAGATACACACTCAGAAGTGTTGTAATGGTGGGAATGAGTTAAAAAACAAAAGAAATGAAGGATAATGAGATCCCCCAATACAATATACTCAGGCATGACAGACAAAACAAGCATGCAAGTGATATAGCAATCATCTATAAAAACTCCTTAACGATCACCTTACTTCCACAGGTAATACCCACATTTAACTATGCTGAGCTTCTAATAACATCCCTAAAAGTCAACAATAGGAAAACAAAGAAGTTATGTACTTACCATAATGTTCCATCTGTGTTGTCCATTTTCATTTTTCCTCAACCAATAGGACTCGGATCCAACTCGGCCGTTCTACTAGCTTGCATCTGCCAAAAAACTCTTGAGCTCCCTTCCTACCCATAATGGTCCAAGCCCAACCTCCTTTAGATCCTTCCACAGCTTGAGAAAGACCAAAAATGTAAACAATAATGACACTATAAGCCATTGCTAAAACTGGAGTTCAACATAAGGGACCAGAGGTGTCCGTGTAACACTCACTCCACCAATCAGAAAAGGCAGAGGGCTGGATGGGAGGGGTTGAGGAAGAATGAAAATGGACAACACAGATGGTTATGGTGAGTACATAACTTCTTTATCTGATGTTGTCAAGTTTCATTCATTCCTCAACCAATGGGTCAGAGTCCACAGCTGCCTACGTTCTTGGGTGGACATTAAGAAAGGATGTTCCTGAGTACGATCGAGCTGAAGGATGCTCTTCCCCTTGAGACTATGTCCAATTTGTAATGAGCGATACAGGTATGGGGATTGGACCAGGTAGCAGCTGCACAGATATCGTCCATGGATGGTTTGGACTGGAATGCTGTGTAAGCAGCCACAGACCTGGTTGAATGGGCCTTTAATGCTTTTGGTAAGGGAAAATTCAATCTATTGTAAATGAAAGAAATGCAATCTGTCAAGCCATTTAGATAAAGTTATTTTAGCAAATGGTTTCCCCAACTTATTAAATGCAAAAGAAACAAAAAGTTGGTCGGATTTTCTAATCCCTTCTCTTTTGTGCAAGAAGCAGCACAATTGTCTATGAACATCCAGTAAACATAAGTATTCTCCCTTATTTGTGAAGCTGGGGAAAAATACAGGCTGGTGAATGGCCTGATTAATATTGGATTCTCACACCACCTTAGGCAGGAAAGAGGCACTGGTATGCAAGGAGACACACTCCTTGTGAGAAATCAAGTACTGAGGTTTGGAAGACAAGGCTTGTAACTCTGAAATTCTCCTGGCAGACGTAACAGCCACTAAAAAGATAGTCTTCCATGCCAAAACCTTCAACTCACATGTAGCTGCTGGTTGAAAGGGAGACTATGTTAAGGCCTGCAGTACCAAGTTCAATCTGATGGCAGAATGGGGTCTTTATAAGGGGGCCTGAGAAGCAATATGCCTTTCAAAAAAAGCTTTACACAGATAAGAAGAAGCTAAAGACAAATTATGAAACCACACATGAAAATTAGAAATGGCAACTTGCTGAACTTTGACAGTAGATGAAGTAGCACCCACATTGAACAATTTAGCCAAAAATTCAGGAATAGAATGAATCGCAGCTGAAAAGGGGGTCTACTTGATTTTGTTCAGCCCAATAAGCAAACTTCCTCCACTTACATCTGTAGAGCTTCCTTGTGGAGGGTTTATGTGATGACAATCAAATGGACAGGAGAGGAAAGCATGCACTGCCTGGCTACTAACATAATTGGAGAAACCATGCAGTCAGTTTGAGATTTTGAGGGTCCGGGAGAATCGGGAGAATCAGGCCTGCTGGATGAGACATGTCTGGAATTGGATCCAAAATCCAAGTGGGGGGGGGGCAGGAGGTGAGGCCACAGGAAGAGGTTCCAAATTTTTCTAGGCCAGTAAGGGGCAATAAGGATGACTCTGCATTCAGCCTAATTGCTTTCTGAAGGAATTTGGGGATCAAAGCAGTCGGGGGATAAGCATACAGGAGACTGGGGTGGGGCAATCGTGGTGCAGAGCATCCCTTGGTATCCCCCCCAATGAGGGGATCAGGGCAAAAACAGCTGCTGCACTTGCTGTTCAGGGGAAATGTAAAGAGATCGCAGCAAGACAGGCCCCACTGCTGGAAGATCATGTCCAACATTCTGTTGTTGAGGGACCACTTATGAGGAAGTAGAATGGACATGCTCACTTTGTCTACTATCATCTTGGACTTCCCCAGAATGTGGAATGCAATCAGAAAGTGGTTGGAGGCGATTGCCCATTGGCACACTCTTAGAGCTTCTCGACATAAGGGGTAGGATTTGGTTTCCCCCTTCTTTGTTGATGTACCAAACCATTGACATGTCTGTTTGAACCACAATTGTTCCAACAGGAAGAGCGTCTTGGAATGTCTGCAACGTCAACAGCACCACCCTCATTTCCAGAACAATGACATGCTAGTTGACTTCTTCAGGGGACCAGTGCCTTGGACAGTCTTGCCCAAGAAATGGCCCCCATCTGATCGGGGAAGCCACTATGGCCTTGGGTTGAAGGAAGACAAAGGGATGACCTTGTAAATGTTGCTGTAACTGCATCCACCAGGAAAGGTATCGCTTACAAACCTAAGAAATCCTTATTTTCAGAGACATGGGCTGAGAAATTATTGACCATTGCGCCTGGAGCATCCACTGCAGAATACTCATGTGATATCTTGCCATGGGCAGAAGGATTATTGCTGATGACATTGACCCCAATGCCTGAACAATCAACCATGCTGAAATCTTGGTACTGCAGATTATTTTCCTGACTTGAGATTTTACTGTCTGTAGTCTCAACATGGAAATAGATGCTCTCATTGACCCCATTATCAAACATTGCCCCTATGAATTCCAGAGTTCCAGTGGGTTGTAACTGTGACTTGCTGTAACTGACCATCATGCCCAGATGTGAAGTTTGCAACACATGGTCTCTCGCTTGTACCAGTTGATGCATGATTGGGGCAGTGATGAGCCAGTCATCCAAAAATGGAAACACCCAGAATCTCTGCAGTATCAAGTGAGCTGCTGTCATTGCCATGCACTTGGTGAACACCCTGGGGGTTATGGTGAGACCAAAGGGCAGTGCTCTGAAGTGGTAATGACTGGCTACCAGTCAGAAGCATAAGTACCTTCTGGATCGCCTGTTCATCTTGATGTAATAGTATGCATCATGAAGGTCTATCGAGCACATCTAATTGTCCTTACTCAGGGAGGGCAAAATGGACTGGACCATGACCATCTGGAACTTGGTGTGTTGAACTGCTTTGTTTAACACGATGAGATCCAAAATCAGTCTCCAGTCCCTTGCTTTCTTTGGTACTAAAAAGAATCTTAAGTAAGTTCCGGACTCTGTCTAGTCTGGAGGGATTTCCTGGATGACTCTTTTTCTAGAAGCTTTTGTATTTCTAGTGCTGCTACTTCCTTCTGACTGGGTGGAACATCAGGGATTCTCTTGGGTTTAGGAGTGCAAGGAAAAAGGGATACTATAACCTCTGGAAACAATCCTCTGCACCCAGATATATTTTGTTAAACTTTGCCAGGCTTCTTGGTGCAGGGGATAAGTGACCCCATCCTGCCTCCAGTGGAAGGCAATCAGGCCTCTGTTTTGGAGTGCTGAAAGGGTCTGTCAGAAAAGGAATCCCTCAACCTCTGGTTTTGTGGGCCTCCTCTGCCACAGGAGTATCTTCTACCATTATCTCTCCCCACCTGCTCCTGGGGGAGCTACTTCCACATGTGCCCTGGAAAGGACTCTGCATTTCTTGAACCACATCCTATGTCCTCCTGTTTGGTTCCTGGAAAAGGTCCAGTTAGGGGTCGAAAAACATATGCCCACTGCAGATAGGGTCTTCCCATCCTTCTCACACCTGGAGAGTGTGTCTTTCACTGTGGGGCCAAACCAGGAGGAACCGTCAAAAGCAGCCCTGACAAAAGATGACTTAAAAGGCTCTTCAAATTCACACAAGTACATCCAGGCATGCCATCTAATGAAATGCCTGAACCTGCAGCCCTTGAGGCACCTTCTGTAACATGCAAGATGAGCCTCATGGATGAATTAGTGATCAACTGAAGGGGAGACAACTGTGAGGCCACAGAAAACTGTGCCTCTCCAGTAATGATCCCTGCCAGAGAGTTGGAAAGCTCCTTGATGAAGTCCCTTTGCAACCTTGTGAAGTGTGCCAAATAGTTCAGAGATCAGATGGCAAATGTTGCTGAAGTATATACATGCTTCCCAACCTGTCCAACATCAACACTCTAGACTCTCTGTTAGGGGGTGGACAGAGAAACTCTGTTCCATGGTTTTCTTCTTTGTAGCCACTGCCACGACCATGGCATCAACTGGTACACCCTTGGTCCAATGCTCTCTCCTGACTGGTGGAGCCAGAATCCTATCAGGTCTTTTGGGGATCAGCTTGATCGTATCAAGCTCCTTCCACTTCTGCTAAGACAAAAGGTCAAAAAGGCCATCAGCAGGCAGAGTGACCCAGGAGGTAGACGGGCCAGTCCCAAAGGCTTCCAGAAGGACTGAGTCCTCAGGAGTCGGGTTTTGGGCCGACCAACCACTCTTCTGCCTTAGGATCTCAAGAATGTCTCCAAAGGAGACTTCATCTGGTGGTGACTTGGGAGACCCTTTACCCTCATCGAAGTCAGGGTCTTCTGTGGGGGGAGTCCAAGTGCTTCCTCTTGCACATTTTCTTCCCAGGGACTTCTTCAGTGGGGTGTTCTGGAGAAGTGCCGGAAGAAACAACAATACCCGGCTGGGTAGACTGGAAGCTTCGGGCCAGCTGTCCCAGTGGAGTGGAGTAATGAGGATCATGGGGCACAGACAGATGAGAAGTCAGGGTTGGATCTGAGAAGGAAAGGCCCACCTGCTCTGTTGGAGCAGAGAATACTCTCTTCATGACCTCAAAGGCTGACTGCTCTGGACAGAAAGAAGGCAACAGAGCCAGGAGAAGGCGTTTCTGGCCCGTTACCTCCTCCTGCTCTGAGGGCCAAACACCAGAGGCAGAAGCAGATGCTGAGCTGTCAAGGGTCGAAGCTCAGAGGAATGAGTTGAGTACACCTATGGTGGCAGAGTGCTGCTCTAAAAATGGGCAAGAGCACCGTAAAGGGCACTGGGTCCACACTTGATGAGTGCAAAGTATGAGGCAGAGGCCTTAGATCTGAAACCATCAGATCTGAAGAACCCTCAGACGGATCTAAAGGAACAGCAGCAGCAGCCACCAACTTAATCAGCTCAGAAGAAGGACGGGTTCCAGATACAATCTTATCCGACTTGTGCTTTTTCTTCCTCAGCTCTGGGGAAGTAGAAGCTGATGAGTCTGAGGATCTGGATCTTTTAGTCATTTTAGAAGCAGGTGACTGAACTCCAGCAACAGCAGTGGAAAAAAGAGTATTAGAATACCCTTCAAATAAGTTTGTTCTGCCTCTCCATAAGAGCTCTGGGGTTGAACCCAGCATATATAGAACATTCTGAGTCCAAATGAGCAGGGCTCAAACAGTATACACACACACACGGAGGCATTTTGTGTCCACACTTGTCACAATTTTAAATCCTTTTTCAGATACAATGACCAACCCTGAGGATGGCACACAATCACAACAAAACAG
Source organism: Protopterus annectens (assembly GCF_019279795.1). Taxonomy (NCBI): domain Eukaryota; kingdom Metazoa; phylum Chordata; order Ceratodontiformes; family Protopteridae; genus Protopterus; species Protopterus annectens. The sequence goes on from NC_056731.1 coordinate 1,912,286,463, forward strand.
CATGCAAGCACTACAAAGTATAGAAAGATTTTTTTTTGAATAGATGAAGGGGAGAAAGATAAATACCAACTGTGGTATTTTAAGGAAATACACCACAGTGTAAAGGAAAGGGGAGGGGAAAATGGTAATCAGAAAGTAAACTAGTGTGTAAAAGGGGTAGGAAAGGAATTACTACACTATAAACACAGAAGAAATTAACAGAACATTATATCGTAGCTGTAGAAGACAAGAAAATAGCAAAAAAGGAACAAAATTCCCACTTATCTCACTAGTAGCTCAAGAACCAAAGTGACCATGTCTATGAGCGAAAGCAGCAAACGAGATCTGAGGGAGGTTGGGCTTATAGCATAATGGGTAGGAAGGGACCTCAAGAGTTTTTTGGTGGCTGCAAGCCAGTTGAACGGCTGAGTTGGATCCAAGGCACTAACTAAACTATTCCACCATGGCAAGACCACCACTCCCTCCCTAAAAACAGACAATATGACAGACTATCCTGACACAGTTTCATACTTTATACACTCAATATTCTCTCTCTTAGACACTAATACATCTGCCCCCTCTCTCTACCCCTGTCCAATCAAAACCACCCACAGCTCTTCAATTTTAGCTCAGTACCTACCTTGCTCATTAGGAAGCTGATCCGTGAACTAAAAACTACTTCCGCAGCTGTAGACCAACTACCATCAGACTACCTAAAAATGGCCGCAGAAGTCATAGTCTTCCCTGTGTTCATATTAATTAATAGGCCCATAGCAGAAATATATGTTCCATCACTGTGGAAAAAATGCTACATCATAACCACTGCACAAAGGCGGCACATCTAGAGAGTTTAATAACTACCAGATTCCCCCTCCCTCTCCAGAATATTAGAGAAATGTATCCATAAGCAGCTGATGCAATACCTAACCTCAAATAACCTGCTCTCAAAAACACAACATGGCTTTAGGCCCCAGCACAGCACCACTACTGCTCTACATTTTACCAGTATAATAAACCAACATAGAAACAATGGTCTGCTTGTGTCCGCCATGTTCTTAGACTGGTCAAAGGCATTTGATACTATCTTGCACCAGCAACTGTTCATTTGACTTTCCTCAATAGGACTTTCACAATACTCCTTGTTGTGGTTTCTTAGTTACCTATCTGGAAGGCAACAAGCCAATGAATAACAACAAACCTACTCATCCTTTCAACCAGTTACTATAGGTATCCCTCAGGGCTTTACTCCTCTCCTATTTAATACATTTATTAATGTCCTCCACACCTCCACTTACCATGCTAGCTTAGTTCAGTATGCAAATGACTCAACATTAATATATGCGGCCTCAGCAATAAATAAGCTCCAAGACATTACCCAAAATCTTTCTCCTCTGTTGAAACCTGGCACAAATTCTCAAACCTCCTATTCAACCCCAAGAAAACTAGGTTAATGCTTTTTACCTCAAAAAGTTGCCAAAATCAAAAGCAATTTTTACCATGAAGTCAGCAAATAATGCTGTCATTGAAACTGTAACTCACAGTAAATGTCTAGGTGTTATAATAGATGGCAGTCTCAAATATGACCAGCATATACTGCATACCACTAAATCCACGCACCCAGAACCTAGGCTCCCTTATAGTATCAATACATCTTAACCAATCTTGGTCGTGCACATGCTCATTTCAAGGCTGAGACTTTCTGTTCACCTCACGATACTCTCCAAATAATCTCCATAAACAGAATTTACTCACCCTCTCACTGAAATGACAAAACAATAATGGGTATTACCCAGTCAGTCTCTCCCAGTAAACAAAGACAAATAAATAAATAAACAAATACATAAATAAATAGCTATTCAGCTTTCTGAAGGGCTTAGTTCTGTCAAGTTAGTATCAAAGCTGACTGTGCACATCTGAGGTATGCAGAATATTCTCTGCTTTGATTTTAGATCCAGCAAAGAAAACCGAGATTGATGGGTAGATTCACTGTAAATTTAGAAACAATTTTTGGCATGAAAGAAGCATTAGTGTGCAAAACAGCCCTTTCCTTGTAGAAAAGCAGATAAGGTTGGTCCACCATCACAGCTTGTAACTCAGAGACTCACCCTGCAGATATCAGAGCAATAAGCAAAACAGTTTTCCAAGTGATGAACCTCAAATCAGCCTGAAAGGCAGGTTCAAAGGGGAGGAGGTCAATTTTTCAAGTACAGAGTTGACATCCAAAGGAGGAGGAATTTACTTTTGAGGGGCTCTCAAGTGTAATACTCTGTTCATAAACTGACCACAGGAAGACACAAAACATTGGGATCCATGGGCAGATCAGCTTAGGTGCCCACAAGATGCATCTTGATAGATACATAAGATAAGTCATTGTTGAGTAGCCAACATAACTATTTCAAAACCAGAGGGGCAGACTCCATAATAGGCCTTCTGATATCACTTAGGCACCACCTAGAAAGCCTCTTCCACTTGATTTTCTAGTTGCAGGTTTTCTTGTTTTCTTCAATACCTGTTGCACATCCTCATGGAACAAGTGCCTAAAAAGTTATCAAGATATAATCATCAGGGCTGTCAGTAGCAATTGCTCATTTGTTTGGAGTGCACCAATCACCCCTGACAGTGTGTGAGCAGATCCAGAGTATGAGAAAGCTTGTGATTATTGCCCATGGCCAGTTCCATTAAAAGAGAGAACCAACTCTGCCTGGGCCAAAAGGGGTCATCGCTATGATCTTTGGTAATTCTTTATGAATCTTCAGAAGTACTTGGATATTGGTGGAAATGCAAAAAGAAACATTCCTGTTCAAGGGAACATCAACTGTTTCGATCCCTTAAGCATGGTTGAAATGATGTCGTGAACAGAATTTTTTTCAACTGTCTGTTTTGAACAGAAGTGAACAGATCTATTTGAGGTGTTCCCGACATATGGACCAAATCCAGGCAGACCTCTGTCCCTAGTTTCCACTCATGGGGGTCAGCCCAGGATCTGCTTAGTCTGTCTGCCACTATGTTTTACTCTGATTGGACATAAAAGGCCTGAACCATTACAGAATGCTGTAAGACAAACTCCCAGGCAAATAGAGTATGACTTTGTACCACCTTGTTTGTTCAGGTACCATATAACTGTGGTGTTGTCTGTTATCAATAAAAGGGGACCTGGAGACCATAAATGGTGAAGAATTTTTAGGGCCTGAATCACTGTTAGCATTTCTTTGACATTTATGTGCTTTATATCATCTGAATGACCCCATTCACCTTGCACTTGAACACCCCTGCACACTGTTCCCTGTGCAATATCGACTTGTCTGTCTTGACTGATTGAACTTTGGTCTGGAGGAAGAAGGGCAGGTTGGGATTGAGAGATACCTGATCCCTCTACCACTGTAACTTGTTTCATAAAATACAGCACTGGTACCTGGAACTCCAAGGGAAGCAAGTGCTGGATCCAACAATTTTTTTTTAAAGTACCACTGAATCTTTCTTATGTGGAGTCTGGTCCATGGCGTCACGATCATCATCAATGTCATGAGGCCTATAATTTTGAGAAACTCTCTTGTGTTGGTGACTTCTTATAGAGAGAAATCAGTGTAAATGTTCTTATCAGTCAGGACGGTTTCATCTGGTAGAAAGGCCATACTTTTTTTCTGCGTCCATCATACACTCCAGGAAGACAATTCTTTCGTAAGGGTGTAAGATAGGACATTTGCAGGTTCAACTTGAGGTTGGGAGCAATTGGCATGTGATCAGTATTCTTCAGATGTAATGTCACCATGAAATAGTGGTCTAGAAGAAGGATTAGGACCATCTGTAGTGTGAGTGTTTTGAATATGAGTACTATCAAAAAGTTATTTAAGTATGCTACATCTAACACTAGTCACCATATCTTTTTAGGTACCAAAGATTCTTGTGTAAAATCATGTCCTTTTTGTGGTGCAGGAACTGATAAAATAACCTCTGCTTGCAACTTATGATGGAGTACTGGGAAGAACAGGCATGTCTGGTCCGGTGGGTGATGGGGGATTTCGCAGAAGGGAGGAGGACTATCTGTACAATGCCAAGAGTATCCTCTCTGAATTTTTCCTCAGCACTTATTTGTCTGAGGCTACTTCTGGACATGCTGCTGGGCTGAGCTAAAGCCTGGGGGAAGGTGAAAGAGGAAGAGGTACAAGAGGAAGGGAAGGGATGCCCAGAGTCTTGGCAGAGTCACTCTTTAGCAGAGAAAAGAGCTATTTTTGGGAAAGGAACCCTTTTGACTTAGTTTAGAAGCATTATTTTTCTGCCATTTCTTCTTGGTACCCTAACTCGTTAGGCTGGGATTTTGGTTTGCTCTGCCATTTGAAGCTGGATGCCTTGTTAGGAAAGATCATCGAGATTAAAAACATTTCTAGATACCCCACACATCAATTTCTCTCTACCATCCCATTGTTTTGGAATTTGGGTAGCAGCAGAATTAAACAAATTCATAAATTAGAGGAGCATTCAAAATCTCATTTTTTAAATCCTTAGAAAAATTCTGTTTATACAACCAAGCACACCTTCTCAATGCAAGAGAATTTCTAGGAATAGTGCCTGCACCTCCAAAGACACTCCTCAAAGCATGTTCCAAAACCAGAGTCACATTACAAGCAATCTCACTCACATACAGCTTCTGTTCAGCAGGCAAAGACACATCAAAGTCATTAAAACTGTAAGCACACTGCAAAATAAATTTCCACATGAAGCCCTAATAATTTAAAATTCTAAAGACTAAATTACCACACTGAACCAAGTTTTTTCCTTGAGATTCTAACCACCTGCCAATTTTATCTAGTGGTGTAGTGTCTGAAGAAGCCAAGGCTCTCAGACTTGGCAGGTGGAGAAACTCCAGCTGGGTCAGTTGATAAAGGAGCAAAGATAGCTCCAAAATTAGAATACACCTTGTATTTCCTCATAGCCTTTTTAGCAATAGGTTTACTATCCAAAGAGGTTCTACATGTAGTTTTATAGACATTTTCTAAGGTCAGTAACATAGGTGGAACATCCAAAACATTTCAAATTTCATCCTCAATAAGATCATAAAGTGCCAGTCTCTGGTATAGTTCCACATTGTTTCCAGTCAAATACATGTCTAAATCTAGCTAGTATCTGTGGAAAGGTGAACCTTCCTAGGGTTTTTTGAATTTGTTCACTTTCTGAAGAATCAGATTGGACAGACTCAAAGTGCTCACTACTGTCTGCATCAGAGTCCCAATTAAAATCTGTGGTGTTAGACTGATCTCTAGAGAAGTTAGCCCATTAGCCATTTTCAGGAGCACAGCCTCTTCTTATTATGAACTACACTAGAGGACAAAATATTATGTTTAGCAAAGGGTCTCTTACCCTAGACCTCTCCTGCACCTAAAGGGCTTGATTCTTCAATACATGAACCAGATACTGGAACAACCCTAGCTGTGTCTGATCACCATTCCATTGAGAACTGCAGGTTCCCACCAGAGGGTGACAGGGAAAAAGTAGGTGGTCTGTAGGCCAGCTTAAGGCAAGAACTGATTCGCAACTTGTAAGCTGAGGCATGATTCTCTTGACTTTTTTTTTCTTTTTAGGTGGAACTGGGGATTTGATGGGGCAGCCATTTCAGGATCCAAGAAGCCAGGAGGAAAAAAAAAAACACCAGTCAGACAGCAAATAGGGCTAAACAATATAAAATACAGTGCAATTTAAATTGTGCTAAGCCTTGCTCTGCAATCTCCACAGTGTAGTAAACAGTTCATGCATTCACAATCTTCTTCTTCTCCTTTTGGCTTTTCCCGGTTAGGGGTCGCCACAGCGGATCACCTGTCCGCTCATGATTGGCAGTGGAGTTTTATGGTGTTGAGTTGCCCACCCGGCATCCAACCTTCCACAGAAGGCACACACACACGCATGTCTAGGGCCAATTTAGAGTGTCCAATCCACCTACAGCATGTCTTTGGGATGTGGTAGGAAACCCACATGACCACAGGGAGGACATGCAGACTCCGCACAGAAGGCACCTCAGCTGAGGATCGAACCAGAGAGCCTCTTGCTGTGAGGCGGCAACGCTAACCGCTGCACCACCGCGGCAACCCAGTTCATGCATTCACAACACCAAGCAAAATTCACTTGTTGAAACAGAGACAAAAAAAGAAATCAAACATATGCCCTTAAATCAAACAGAAACCTTTTACAACAGCATATATATGCATTTACTTATGGATTTCCTTGTAAAAAATGAAAAGAAATATCTAAAGAAAATGCAAATAAAGACATATGCAGAAAAGTCACGATTCAGTGATAAAAATGGCTACAGCAGTTATTAAGCTAGCAGTAAATATCATAAAAAAATTAAAAATGCAAATTTTTCCTCTCATAATTTTAAAATGAATCAGAAAAATAACAGGTGACTTGGCACCCTGCCAAGACACAGTTCCTAGCATTCAACGGACACAATAGAACAAGACGTTATGTACTCACCATAACGTTCGATGTATGTAGTCCATCTCGCCTTACATTCTTACCCGTGGGTTTGGAGCCGAACCTCGGCTCCAACTCGGCCATACTCTAGCTCCAAGTCTTCAATTGGCTCGTGGCTAAGAGGTATCCCATCATGCAACAGGTCTATGCCCCAGATCTTGTTTGCTGCAGGCTCACAAACGTACACACTGAGAAGAAGAACAACCCCAACAGAAAGGACTACTAACACCTAGAGACAATACTTCCAGGTCCTCCAGGAGGGGGAAGGAGGGAGGGTTAGTAAGAATGTAAAGCGAGATGGACTACCTACATCGAACGTTATGGTGAGTACATAACTTCTTGATGTTATGTAGTCCAATCTCGCCTTCATTCTTACCTGTGGGACAGCATCCCTAGCACCTTGATCTTGGGTGGCTCAGTGAAAAATACTCTTGAGCACCGTGGAACCAAAGGAAGATCTGCCTCTAGAGACCAGATCTAATTTGTAGTGACTAATAAAGGTATGAGGCGAAGCCCATATTGCTGCAGCACAAATATCATCCATAGACATCCTAGCCTGAAACGCAGTTGAGGTAGCCACAGATCATGTAGAATGAGTCTTCACTTTAAAGGGTAATTCTTTGCCATTGGAAGCATAAATAAATGAGATGCAATTGGAGATCCAGCGAGACAAGGTTACCTTAGAAACTGGAACCCCAAGTCTAGTGTCTGAAAACGAGACAAACATTTAATCTGATTTCCTGAAAACTTTTGTCCTATGTAAATAGAAATGCAATTGTCTATAAACATCCAGATGATGACACTTAAATTCTGCCTTGTTGGAGAATTCAGGAAAAAACACAGGCAACTCAATGGATTGGGTGATATTGACAACAGAGGCAACCTTTGGAACAAAAGAAGGGTTGGTTTTTAAGGAGACCCTATCTTTGTGAAACACCAAATAAGGTGGCCTAATCAATAATGCTTGGTGTTCAGAGACCCGCCTAGCTGAAGTTATGGCTACCAAGAATACTGTCTTCCATGACAAGAATTTAATGTTACACGTAGCTGCGGGCTCAAAGGGAGTTGAGGTGAGATTCTGTAGTACAAAATTGAGGTCCCATGGCATCACTGGATCAAAGACTGGAGGTCGGAGTAACAATGTCCCTCTCATAAAAGCCCTACAAAGCCTATGAGCCATAAGGATGGGCTCATTAGCAACGTGAAAAGTAGAAATCACTGCCAATTGCACTTTAATGGTTGCTGCAGCTGAACCTTGACTTAACAGTTGAGAAAGAAATTCCAATATTACCAAAATAGGTGCTGTATAAGGATCAATATGTCTCTCACAGGCCCAAATAGAAAATCTCTTCCACTTACTGGAATAAATCTTCCTGGTAGAAGGCTTGTGGGAAGATGATAGAATATGGACCACTTCCGGGGAAAAATCATGAAGCCTGACTAAGGACGGAACTGGAGCGGCCAAGCTGTCAACTTGAGGGTCTGGATGGAGGGATGGAACTGTCCTGACATATGAGTCAGCAGATCAGGGCTTGTCCATTAGATAGGGCTGAAGGAAGGGAAACCAAATCTGACGAGGCCAGTGTGGGGCAATGAGGATAATTTTGCTTCCCAAAGACTGTGCTTTCTGAATGACCTTTGATATAAGAGGTAATGGTGGAAAGGCATAGAGAAGACCGGAGGGCCAATCGTGAGCCAGAGCATCCCTGGGTGTCTCCCCCTCTGGGGGGATAAGGGTGAAGTAGCTGCTGCATTTGGCATTGAGGGGGCTGGCAAATAGATCGCAGCAAGGCTGACCCCATCTGTGGAATATCTCTTCCACAACATAATTGTTCAGGGACCACTCATGAGGCATTAGGATAGCTCTGCTAAGCCTGTCGGCAATCATGTTGGACTTCCCCGGTATATGCGTTGCAACTAGAAAGCATTGGGAAGGCACCTCCTACTGCCAAACTCAAAGTGCCTCTCTGCAAACGGGGTATGATTTGGTTTCTCCCTGTTTGTTCAGGTACCATACCACCGACATGTTGTTTGAGTGGATTGCAACCGTCCCTAGAGGGAGAAAGCTCTGAAGTGCTTGCAACGCTAATAGCACTGCTCTCATCTCTAAGACACTGATATGTAAATGGGTCTCGTGATCCTGCCACGTGCCTTGGATAGTCCTGCCAAGATAATGCCCCCCCCACCCGATCTGGGAGGCATCCGTGGTCACCGTGGCAACTGGAGAAGATGGGACAAAAAGCTTGCCCACATTGAGATTGCTGGCCTGAAGCCACCAGCATAGATCCCACTTGCATGTGTCCGTAATCAGAATAGAATGGGAGAGTGGAAGATGCTGTAGTGACCACTGGGCAAAAAGCAGCCACTGAAGAACCCTCATGTTTAGTCTGGCAAGGGGAACTAGCATGATTGCGGCAGCCATGGTCCCTAATAACTTGAGGACCACTTTTGCCTTGACCTTCCTCAATGGTAGTAAGGTGTAGACCTGCTGTTGTAGAGGCTGAATTCTCTCTTCTGGTAAGATGGCCCTCATGAGAACCGCATCTAGCTCAGCGCTGATAAAAGTGACACGCTGCGAGGGCAACAAGGCAGATTTTTCCCAATTTAGGGTAATTCCTAACCTTTCACAAAACAGGTTTCTGAATAAGTTCTGCAATTTAGCGGAATGAAAAACGTGGTGTATTTTTGCGTTTAAAGGTGTTAGTTGGAAGGCATCGCTTGTGGCATTTTTGTGACAGTTTGTTTTTTCTTTTTTCGAGTGCTTTTTGTAATTCCTAACCTTTGGCAAAGTATAATGGTGGCGTCTCTGGTCTGTAACAGTAGATGCCTGGTGGTGGCAGAAAGGAGCCAGTTGTCCAGGTACGGAAACACTTGGAATCCCTGACGTCTCAAGTGAGCCGTTACCACTGCCATGCATTTGAACACCCTGGGGGCTGTGGTGAGACCAAAGGGCAGAGCGTGAAACTGAAAATGAGTGGCTCCCAGCCGAAAGCGTAGATGACTTCTCGATGCCCTGTCCATGTTGATATGGTAGTAAGTATCTTTGAGGTTGATGGAGCACATCCACACATCTTTCCCTAACAGAGGGAGTATTAACTGTAAGGTGACCATGCAGAACTTGGACTTTTGTACATGAAGGTTCAATCGGCTGAGATCCAAGTTGGGTTTCAGATCCCCTGTTCTTTTCGGCACCAAAAAGAATCTGGAGTAAGTCCGTAATCCTACTTGGTCTGCAGGGACAGGCTGGATGGCTCCCTTTGAAAGCAACTTTTTTATTTCTAAAGTTGCGGAATCCCAGTAACTGGGTGGAATGTCTGGGATTCTCTTGGTCGGTGGGGGAGGAGAAGAGAAGGGAATATGATAACCTCTGGAAATTATCTTTAATACCCACTCGTCTTGGGAGATGTCTTGCAAGGCTTCTGGGTATACAGAAATGCGACCACTGACTAGCTCCAGAGACGCACAGTCGGGCCTCCCTTCAGGAGCACTGGTAGGGAGAACCACAAAAAGAATCACAGTCCCCCTGGTTACGCGGGCCCCCTCTGCCTCTATGGCGGCATCTACCTGAATTTCCACCCCCTCACCTGCCTCCGGATGGGGAATCACTTTGTGCTCCCTGAAAAAACCTCTGCAACTTTCTGAACCACATTTTCCCACTCTTCTGGCCCTTGCGATAAGGTCCAGAAGGCATGGAAAAAACGGACTCCCACAGCAGATAAGGTTTTTCCTTCCGGTTTGCACCTAGTGAGTGTCCTTCACCTTGGTTCTGAACGATGATGAACCATCAAAGGGGACATTGGTGAAACTAGACTTAAAGGCCTCCGCGAAATTGCACAGGCGCATCCAGGAGTGTCTGCTAGGAGAGACTCTGGAACCCGCTGCCCTACTCGCTCCGTCGGCTGCGTATGAGATCAGCCTCATGGAGGAGCTGGTAAGGGAATTTAGGGTAGACATCTGTGCCTTGACCTTCTGTGCCATGGCATCAGAAATGTTATCCTGTAGAGAATCTCCCAGCTCTTTTAGGAGATCTCTCTGGAGCCTTGTAAAATGCGTCAAGAAGTTCAGCGACCGCAGTGTAAAGGCTGCCGAGGTAAACACACGGTTCCCATACCTGCCCATAGCCCGGGACTCCTTGTTAGGCGGATGGATGGTAGACGAAGTTTCAGCAAGTTCCTTCTTGGTGGCTGCTGCCACCACCATGGCATCTACTGGAACACCTTTAGTTAGATATTCCTTGTCAGAGAGGGCGGACAAAAACTTATTGGGTCTCCTAGGGACCGGTTCCATGGTGTCAAGACAAGATCTAGTAGCTCATTAAAAGGGGGAGAAACCCAAGAGGTGGAGGGTTGAGACCCGAAAGCTTTCTGGAATACCGACTCCTCATCAGAAGGGGATTTGGAGGGCCAGGTCTGCTTCAAGATCTCCAGGATATCTGAAAAAGAGATATCTTCAGAAGATGACTTGGGGAACCTTCTGACTCCTTGAGGTCGGTGGCCGATATGAGAGACTCATCTGGGGAGTCAAGGTGTTTCCTCTTACACAATCTCTTTCTGGCGGGCTCCTCAGGCAAAAACTCTGTGGAGATGTCAGAAAGTTGGGGACCACTCAAGGAGGTATCCTGAGGCTTAGGGTCTCCGCTGCCCATGGATAGAGCGTGATCTGAAACTGACACCGGTGCTGGAAGGGGCAGAATATCGGTGCTGTAGGATGCAACTGATGGCCTGGCCAGCACACTCCTCATAACCTCGAAGGCTGGCCAGCACACTCCTCATAACCTCGAAGGCTGATCCCCCCGGCTCCAAAGGCCGACTAACTGTAGAGGAAACAGTAGTAGCCCTCGGTGCCGAGGAGATGACGTCCGAAGCAGATGTCAGGTCCAAGCTCACTTCAGCCGAAGCACCGAGAGGAAGGCTTGGAACTGATGAAGATAGATCCAATCCCTCCACCTCGGGTCCGACCGGAGAACCGTGGATCCTCGACCCCGTGGACAGAGCCGATGGGGTCGGAGCAGAAATCGGAACCGAGAGGCCAGGCGAGGCTACTGGAACCAACCTAATGGCACCCGACAGAACCGACAACTCTGGCTCCGAAGGTCGAGAAAGGCTCGGAGGAGGAACAACAAAGGATCAAGAGGCCATAGGCTCCAGAGCCGACTGGGTCGGAGCCGAAATCAATTCGGCCAACACCGATGACTGAAGTAGTTTCTTCACACCCTATCAACGTCCTCATCAGAAGGGGTCCTGGAAGATAAAGTAGGAGATATGGATCTCCCTACAGAAGGGGACTTGCGTGAAGGAGAACCCGGTCGAATAACTGGAGACCGGCGCCGAACCAAAATATCAGTGACTGACTCCGAAAGGCTGGGAGCCAATACGGACTTAGTCAAGAGACTACCTTCTGTCAGCACCGAGGGCAATGGAACCAAAAAAGGAGAAGCTGTTCTAGCAACTTTCTCTGGCGGCTCCGAAGAAACAGAGGGAGCCGGAGAGTGCTTCTTAGAAGTCTTTTTGTCCTTTTTAGCTGGAGAGGATAATGCACTGGAAGACTTAGCCAAGCCTTCCTCGAAGGAGTGTTTAAGCAGTCCTTTCAAAATGAGCTTGTTCTTCCTCTCCTGTAGCACACGGGGACTGAAGGAATGACAAAACAAGCAGGACTCTTGGAGGTGAATAGCCCCCAAGCAGTACATGCACACAGAGTGCCCATCAGTTAAAGACATTTTATTGTTGCATTCAACACACTTTTTAAAGCCTGAAGGCCTGTGTTCCTTAGAATCCTTGGACATGCTGAAAGGAACAAAACAATATGTACACACACTAGACCCAACTAACCCCGCACAAGAAACAGAACCTCTAACTAAAACGGCCTAGAAACCGATGGGAAAAACTAGGTCCTCTAACTTAAACGGGTCTAGCCCGGGGAAACAAAGGCAGGATAGCACCACTAGCCAGACACAACAACACTAAACGCTAACAGAATGGAGCACCAAACCAAAGACCACACAAACAATGGGGAGGACTAGGTCCTCTAACTTAAACGGGCCTAGCCCATGGGGAAAGGAAACTAACGGGATACCAAAATGGCCAATGACAAGGCCACAAAAACCAGCCAGAGAAACGAAACAAAGTCAGTAAAACACCACTACCACACACACAGAGCTATGAAAATAGCTTTTTTGAGCAACAAGTCAACAGTTTATAAAAAATTTATAAACAATATACTTAGCCACGGCCAAAAGCGAGACCACGTCTGAGCGTAACGAGCGGCAAATGAGATTTGGGGAATAGACCTGTTGCATGATGGGATACCTCTTAGCCACGAGCCAATTGAAGACTTCCAGCTAGAGTATGGCCGAGTAACCCACGGGTAAGAATGAAGGTGAGGCTGGACTACAAAACATCTTCAATTTCCCAGCACAAATTATAAAACACTTTAGAAAAGCCCCATACCTACTTAAAAGCAGCATTAAGCATACAAACAATGCAGTAGTAAGTCAAAATTCTCAGAATTAAGAACAGCAGTAAACAGAAACTATATTAAAAGTTCACACACATATTATTTTTTAAATAAAAGAGAAAGAAAACAGAAGTATACAGTAATAAAGAGGAAGGGCAGTTCCAAAAGGGATCTTAACAGAGTCTAGAAGCTCAATCCACCTATATAGGCTGCTGAGGAGATTCAACTGTGTGAGTCCTGGCACTAAAGACTAAATAACTGACTCTCTGTGACAGGGTTAGGATTTTCTAGATCGGAGTGACTTAGCCAATCCCCTATCGCAGAGAATCAGAGGAGAGGAGTCTGAGCACTGGAAAGCTGCCAGTGTAGATGTTTGTGCAGTCACAGAACCCATATGAAACTGAGGCAGTGTGAATGATGAGCATCTACAATATTATCATTTCCTGCTCTTTCTAGTTCCTTCCCTCACCTTCATTTCTTTGAATTTCTAAGCACATGATCTATCTAATAAAAAACTAATATACCTCTTCAATACTCAATGTTTAACATCTACTAATGCGCACGTATTTTTTCTATTGTAATAGTTGCCTATACTTTCATACAAATATAATCTAATTAGCAAATGTATGTGCAATTGTCAGGTATATTATTTAAAGCCTATTAATGTACATTACTGAATGTCTGTTGGAGAATGTTAGTAATATGTTGTAGCTTTTTTCCCCGGCCAGCCATTGAAAAGTTTTTTTTTTTTTTTTTTTTTTACTAAACCCAGGCAGACAAACTGGTAAACAAAAACAAAACAAAATAAATGAAATATATTAAATAAATACAAGGTATTAAAATTCTATGACCTGGCAGTCAATTGAAGAAGTTTGGGATTTATCAAACAACTCCTGTCTTGCGTGAGCAAGTCCCTTGTATTAGAAAGCTTGTGATTGCCTTTGGCCATTTTCAAAATAATGGAGAACCACTGTTGCTTGGGTCAAAAGAAAGTCAACACAATTATCTTTGGGAAGTCCTACTGAATATTTAGAATGACCATGGTTTTCACTGGAAAGATCTACAGGAACACGTCTGTCCATGGGAAAGAGAATCTGTTTTCCAGGCCTGCTTGCAAAGAATTCTGGAACATAATTTATTTAGTGTTTGTTGTGAATGGAGGGAAATGGATCTATCTGAAGAGATCCCTACAGTTGGATAAATTCCTGGAAGACCCCCAGGATATGGTTTCCATTTGTGAGAGTCTATCCTGGTCCTGCTCAGCTTGTCTACAATAATGTTTTGCTCTTATGGAATGTATGCAACTTGAAAGGATAGATTCTGACAAGTTGCTAGCTCTCAGGCTACCATAGCTAGTAAGAAAATGGGATATGATCTGGTTCTCCATTGTTTGCTTTTGTAACCCATCACTGTGGTGGTGTCTTTGATTACTAGCAGAGGGTCTGGCATCCAAATATGGTTTACAGATTTGAGAGCATTTATTACTGCTATAATTTCTTTGACATTTTTGTGTTTTAGCCCATTCTGCTTGTTCCACTGACCCTGAACTTTTCACCCCCTTGGAAACAGCTCCTCATGAGGCATCTGTGGTTACTGACTGAGTAGGCACCAGAAGGGAAAAGGGGAGACCTGGGTTGAGAGACAACTGTTCCACCCAGTAAAGTAACTCCCTTTTGACAAACCTTAACACTGGGATCTGAAAAGATAATGGGTACTAGTGTTGAGTCGAAACAGATTTGAGTTATTACTGAATTTTCTTCATGCGAAGTCTGGGCAGAGGAATTACGAAAACTGTGGAAGCCATGAAACCTAGAATCCTGAGATTTCCTCAGGCTGAAGTCTGAGACTGGCCGGTGAAAATCAGAAACTGTATTTTGTAAAGGTCTACTTTGTCCAGAGGAAGAAAAGTCCTTATGAGGGATGCATCAAAAATCATCCCAGTACAACTATCTTGTGAGATAGAATGAGAAATTTCTATATGTTCACATTTAACCGCAGACTAAGAAGGAGGTTCTTTACACAAGCAATAGATTCATGACATTTTGAAAGAATCTGCAAACATAAGACAAATCTAAACATGGAAAAAATGTGAATGCCTTGCCACTTGGAATGAGTTATTACTAGTGCCATACATTTTATAAACATCCTTAAAGCTGCAAATAGCCCAAATGTTTAGACAGAGAAGTGATAATGTAACTCAGACACAGTGTCTTAAAAAAAAGTCTGAAGTCTTTCGTGAAATGCTAAGTATCTTTTAAATCTAATCACCAAAAAAATTGAGAGGTGAGATGAGGGGTAACAGAGACTGAAAGGAAAGCATCTTGAACTTTGGTATTTTGATGCAAAGGTTTAGAAAAGTCAAGTTTAGGACTGGTCTCCAAGTTCCTTCTCTGTTTTGCACCAGAAAGATTCTTGAATAAAATCCTTTCTGCTTGTTTTGCAGAAAAATGGTTCAAAAACTCCTAGAGACAGCATGTTTTCCAGGATGGGAGGAAATAGAGAAGTCTGGTTAGATGGATGAGGAGGAATCTCCTGAAAAAGGGAAATGAATGCCCACTACCAATTTATCTTTCTTTTTAATGATTTCTCAGAACCCACAGCCTATCTTTTTGGACTGTCCTTGGTTCAAGGTTCCCCTTTTTTCTGAGCTTCCCTGCTATTGCTTTTTTAAATTCAGTTGTCTGAACCTCACTGAAACTGTTTGTTTTGTTTCCCATAAAAGGATCATGAATGGGAATGAAAGGTCCTATTAATTTTTGGCAAGGAAAGAGAAAATATTCGAGTGACACCCTGAATTAACTTACCTTGTTCATCAAATATTTTAAGAATCTCAGCAGAAAAGGGGCCATACAATACCTCTCTATCTAAGAAATCATTCAAGATCTCAGCTTTAACAACCTCTGGTAAATTATATGCACATAACTGAGCAAACCTTCTCTCATTACTGATCTAGTAAAAGCTGCTATGGATACACATCAGCAGAGTTATAACAACACTTTAGTGAGTGTTTGATTACCTGAGAAAGAGAACATATTATAAATTTCAAAGATGCCTTAATCAATGAAGAAGATGTGTTCATAAGTAGATACCAGGCTATTTTCCCTAGGGCATTTATAAGCCTAGCCAGGGTGTATTTGGCTTCTGCCTCCCTATTAGATTAGCCTACTGTGCCTCTGTAAAGTAGGTCACAGAAGGTACCCTTTTAAGATTAGTTTACTGTGCCTCTGTCTAGAAGGGACACAGAACAGATCCCAGGGTGAATTTGTGAATTCCCATCCACGCATCCAGATTTTGCTTGAAGAGGGTCAGCGAGGGGCTATGTCTAACATGAACTGGGATTCTATTCCAGAGTGAGGGGAGCCTCTGGGAAATTAATCTGTCCCAACAGCATGTCCTATTTATTTATGTGCTGAGGTTTAGGTCCCTGGAGCATGTAGCTCTAAGGGACTTGGATTTTTTGAGGGGGAGCATGTCCATTAATTCTGGGTTTGACATGGCTTTGTACGTCGGGCATTGATCGCCTCTGAGTAGGCGATAAGCAACTGAGTAGAGCTGGAGTTTCTTTAGTTGAGCTGCATAGGACATCTGTTTGTAGCCCATGATACTCTTGATGAGGTACTTTTGTGGTCTCTCCAGTTGCTGCAGGTGTCGGGTAAGGTACATCCCCAAAAGGGGCATTGTATTCAATTATGGGCCTGATGAGTGATGAGTAGAGGGGCACAATGACCTCTCTTGATCTAGATGCGAACCCTTTCGTGATAAGGTGGGCTATATAGAAGGTCTTTCTAACCATTTTGGCAACGTGATTATCAAAGGAGAGATTACTATCTACGTTGGTCCCCAAATCTCTAATTACTTCTTCCGTACTTAATGGATTACCACCTATGTGGTAATTTGTGGGCACCTTGTTTTTCCCAAAGGGGATGACTGTGCACTTTTTAGCATTTAGCTTGAGGCCGTGGCTCTGGCACCAAGCGTCTGTCTCTGTGAGACCCTTTTGGAGGATGCTTGTGTCAGCTGAAGATTCGATTATGGCCCCCAGTTTGCAGTCATCTGCGAACTCTGTCAGCCATAATCCCCCCGTGTTAGCCTGAACCTCAGAGAAGTATATACCGAAGAAGAGAGGTCCCAGAACTGAGCCCTGTGGGACGCCACTTGTAACTGGTTTGGATTTGGACATGGCACCTGCGATTCTGACCATGTGGGTTCTGTCTCTGAGCCAGTTTGCAACCCATCTTGTGATATAGGGGTTGATATTTAAGCTGGTAAGCTTATTTATGATGCCCGAGTGGGGTATTGTGTCGAAGGCTTTTGTGAGGTCCGGGTAGGCTGTGTGGACTACCTTGCCCTCATCTATGGCTTTGGTAACTGTTTCAAAGAAACCAACTAGGTTTAAGAGGCAAGATCTGCCCTTAACAAAGCCAAATTGGGTAGGGGGTCCAGTGTCTGGAGGCTTCCAATGTCTTTGTTTATGAGTTCCATGATAATACGCTCCATAGCTTTACAGACCAGACTACTCAGGCTTATGGGGCGATAGTTTCTGGGGTCCGTTGTGGCACCACCTTTGTGGAGTGGGACCATTGTAGCTGTACGCCATTCTTTGGGTACATATCCTGTAGTAAGGCTAAGTTTGAACAGTGACTTAATGTGAGGGTTCAGTTCTTCTTGGAGCTCGTGTAAGACACAGCCTGGGACACCGTCTGGTCCCATAGATGCTGTGTTTTTTGCTTTGGAGAGGGCAGCTTTCACCTGTGCATCTGTGATGTCAGGGAGGTTACATTCAGTTGGGATAGGCATTTGCTCCTTTGGTGGGGGGGGGGGGTTTGCGTTGAATCTGTCTGCCAGGATGTTGGCTATGTCTGTAGGTTCGGTATATTTTGTACCGTTATGCAACAATTCAGAGCATATCTGGGAGTTTCCGCCCTTGTTCCTGACATAACTAAAGAAGGCCTTGTGATTATCTTTAGTGTCTAGGGCAATTTTTCTTTCGAAACTGGCCTTTGATGATTTTATGAGGGATCGAAGTTTCTTGCTAATACTGATCAGAGATGCCTTCCCTTTTTTGGATTTTGCTCTGTCATGTAGTAGCTTCCTCCTTCTGTTGTATAGCTTATTTATGGCTGGGGCCAACCAGGCCGGTCTCCTGTTTTTGGAGGAGTGAGTCTTGGCTTTATTTGGGATAGCACGATCCATGCATTCCTGCAGGTGCTCATAGAATGCATTTGTAAAGGATTCTGCGGATTGGGCTGTATTATCCTCTGGCCCAGGGGCTTTGAAGGATTCCACCTCAGTCTTCAGAAGTGCAAAGTTGGCTTTTGAGAAATTCTTTACAGTGATTTCCTTGGCTGGGGGTGGGGACGGGATATGGATGTCCAGGGAAATTTGTTTATGGTATGATCTTACCAATGAGGGGTTTACCTCTGGTGTTGAACATAGAGTCCCCATGTTGGTGATGACCAGGTCCAATATGTTGTTCCCTCTTCTGGGAGTGGTGACCAGTTGTTCCATTGCATTAGAGTTTATAAATTCGAGGAACCATTGGGCAAGGGTGTTTGGGCTTGAGTAGTTTTCCCAGTCAATGTTTGGGTAGTTGAAGTCACCCAATAACATAGTGTTTGGAGAGACCTTCATATTCTCCAGTGTTCTCAGGAATGCTAAGTGGGGTTCCTGTAATAGGGAGGGTGTTCTGTAGCAGGCTACAAACTGAAAGGCAGTTTTGCCCACTGTTAGTTGCACATGGATGGTTTCCGATGCTTCGTGCAGTGCCACTAACCTGGAGGTGTAGGTATCTTTGATGAATATAGATACTCCCCCTCCTTTTGCGCTTTGGTCCGAGTTTTGGGGCCAAAACGCATGGTATGAGTTATAAAGTACAGTTTTGTACCTACCATAAATGTAGTTCGAAGATCCACATTGCTGCAGTCCTTACTTATGGGTAGTCCGCTGTCCTCGGTCGGCCCGAATACCAAAGTATTAGGCTGACGTCGGTCATGGGCGCACAGCCCTGACATCAGAGCGTCAGGGTATAAAAGCGCATGACCGACGTCATATCCTCAGTCTTTTCTTGCCCCAGATGTCAGAAGGCCCTAAAAGAAAGGCCACAGCCAAAAAACAGAGTACCTTCCCAAAAGATATGCCCAACTACCGCCAAAACCCAAACCATATAACCATGCTAAGCTACAGAGGGGAAGGAGGGAGGGAAAATTGGACTGCAGCAATGTGGATCTTCGAACATCTACATTTATGGTAGGTACAAAACTGTACTATGTTCTTCATCTCACATTGCTGCAGTCCTTACTTATGGGTAGAATCCCAAAGCAACGGGAAAGGGAGGTTGGCAAAATCATAAAGCATTAGGGGCTGCTAAAATGCCCTGTAAAATTGCAGTGGCAAATCCAGCCCTAGACTTAGAATAAAGAGGAAGGTGGTAATGTTTAGAAAAAGTATGTACTGAACTCCAAGTGGCTGCTTCCAAAATATCCTTTGTAGCTACCCCCCTTAGAAAGGCAGTAGAAGTTGCAGTAGCTCTAGTGGAATGAGGTCTGATTCCAGCCGGAACCTCCTTACCATAATGGGAATAACAAAAGGAAATACAAAACCCAATCCATTTAGAAATAGTTTGTTTTGAAACAGGTCTACCCTGTGAACCCAAAGCAAAAGAAACAAACAACTGCTGAGACTGTCTGAACTCCTTGGTTCTGCTCAAATAATAACGCAACTGCCTGTGAATATCCAAAGTATGCAAAATCTTCTCCCCTTTATTTTGAGGATTTGCATAAAAAGTAGGCAAATGAATAATTTGGTTTAAGGCCACACTAGAAACCACTTTAGGCATAAAGGAAGGATTAGTACGCAAAGATACCCTATCCTTATGAAAAATCAAGAAAGGCTCCACTGCCATAAGGGCCTGTAATTCAGAAACCCTTCTTGCAGAAGTAATGGCCAACAAAAAAGCAGTTTTCCATGACAAATACTTTAACTCAGCAGTAGCTTCAGGCTCAAAAGGTTGTAGAGTAAGCTTTTCCAACACAAAATTGAGATCCCAAGCAGGAGTAGGAGCTCTACGTGGGGGTCTTATGTTCTTTGCCCCTCTGAGAAACTGCTTAAACAAAGGATGAGAGAATAAAGGAGGGTCACAGTCATAATTAGCGGAAATGGCTGCAGCATGAACCTTTATGGAGGAGAAGGACAAACCTTTGTCCAATAACTCAGTAAGATATAGTAAAGAAGCACTCAAATTAGGCTTGGAAACATCAAAGTCCTTCCCTTTGCTCCAAATAAAAAATCTCCTCCATTTATTAGCATAAACTTTCCTTGTGCTAGGTCTCCTGGCCTCCAAAATGACATTCAAAACTTGTTGTGGAAGCTGAGAACCTCCGGAGTCTAAAACAGAATATGCCAGGCTGTTCGGTGCAGAGACTGAATTCTGACATTGAGAAAGTGATTGCCCTCCTGAGACAAAAGGTGCGGAATCAAAGGCAGAGGCCATGGAGGCTCTCGGACCAAACTCCTCAGTAGTGGGTACCAGTGTTGTCGAGGCCAATCCGGTGCGATCAGGATCATGGATGGCTTGTCTTGTCTGGCCTTCAAGAGAACCTTGGGCAGAAGAGGTAGAGGTGGAAAGGCATATACATAAAGATTGTTCCAACTGAATGACAGAGCGTCCACCTTCCAAGCTGTGGGATGAAACCTTTTTGTGCAAAACTTTGGCAACTGGTAATTTAGTGGAGAAGCGAACAGATCTATGTCTGGAGTTCCCCATGACACTGTCAACTTTTGAAATACCTGAGGATCCAATTTCCACTCGTGAGGATCCACTATTTGTCTGCTCAATACATCTGCTAAGGAGTTCTGTGCTCCTGGTAGAAATCTTGCCTGAAGATTGAGGTTGTAACTGAGAGCTGTCTCCCACAAAATCATCGCTTGTCTGCAAAGAGGGTACGAATGAGTTCCCCCTTGCTTGTTGATGTACCACATGACAGTTGTGTTGTCTGTTAGAATCAACACCTGCCCTGGTTAAAAGTAAATCCTTGAAAGCCATCAATGCAAATTGTACTGCTAACATCTCCTTCAAGTTGATATGCAAATGTTGAAGTCTGGCAGGCCACGTGTCTTGCACCCATTTTCCATTGAGGTGTGCTCCCCAAGCCTTGTCCGAGGCATCCGTCGTTAGAATCTGACTCGCCTCTGGTTGGGTCACAGAGAGTCCCTTGTTTAGGTGACATTCCTGAGCCCACCACAAAAATTCCTTCTGAATGCAAGGTATTATCTGAATGACAGTGTCTAGATCTTGGCAGTGTTGTGTCCATAGATTTTTGAGATACCATTGAAGCTTCCTCATATGCGATTTGGCATTGGGAAGCACCAGAATACAAGATGCCATGAACCCCAAGGCTTGAAGGACTGTCCTTGCAGTCAGCCTGGACTGTAGAGACATTTGATGGAAATAAAGTGAAAGACTTTTCTGTTTGTCCGGGGTCAAAAAGGCCATCTGGGAAGCTGTATTCAGTCTCACACCCAGAAAGCACATGTCCTGAGAGGGTACTAGACTGGACTTTGTTTCGTTCACAGAATACCCTAGGCATCTTAACACTACCATCACATACTGTAGATGTTGAAGAAGCTTGTCCCTGTCTTGTGCAATAATCAGGCAATCGTCCAAATAAGGATAAATTTGTATTCCTTCCATCCTGAAAAAGGCTATCACTGGAGCCAGAACCTTTGTGAACACTCTGGGCGCAGTAGATAAGCCAAAGGGCAATGCAGAGAACTGATAATGTAAATTTCCAGCTCGAAAACGCAGGTACTTCCTGCAACTGGGCCTGATAGGAACATGAAGATAAGCCTCTTTTAGATCCAGAGTTACCATCCAGTGATCTTTTCCCAGTAGAGGTAAAAGCTGTTGTAATGTCAACATTTTGAACTTTGGAATGTCCAAATAAGTGTTGAGGAGAGATAAATCCAAGATCGGTCTCCACGTGTTCCCTTTCTTTGGTACTAAAAACAGGCGGGAATAAAACCCTAGACCCACTTCTGAAGGAGGTACTGGCTGTATAGCCCCCATGTGAAGAAGTAATGAAATCTGCTTGTGAGCCTCCATCCTTTGCCGAGGAGGAATGTCTGGCATACCTTTGAAAGGAGGCAATGTATGGAAATAAAACTTGTAACCTTTGTTTATAATGTCCAACACCCATTTGTCTTGGGTGATTAAAAACCAGTTTTGCTTGAAGAGAGCTAGTTTTCCTCCCAAAGGAGCTGCCAGGCAAGAAGAATCTGGCAGCTGAAAATGCAGGTCATTGGGCCTGTTTACGAAAGGACTGGCCCCTACCCTCACCAGCAGATTGAGCAGGCGAACTCCATGTTCTAGGCCTAAAGGTACTCTGAGCTCTGCCCCTACCACGCCTAGATCTACCCCTAGACTGAGAATCAGAGGAAGGGTACGTCCACCCCTTAGCAGGCCAATTTCTACTAAACTTAGGAGGTTGAACCTGCAAAAATTCTTTAACAGTCTGCATAGACTTAGCCTTGTCCTCCATTTTCTTCAAAACAGACTCCACAGGGGGACCAAACAAAACATCAGACTGTAAAGGGGCATCCAGAATTCTAGACTTAACATGCTCAGATAAATTCTGATCCTTAAGCCAGGCATGCCTGCGAAGAACTGAACCAGTGGCAGCCACTCTAGAAGAAGCCTGCAAAGCATCAAAGCCACACTGCAAAGAATGTTTCCCCACCTGTTCAGAAACATGCACCAAATCTTGCAATTCTTTACACTCTAGGCCCTCTGCCAAAGCATCCACTTTAGATTTTAGCTGAGAAAGGAGGAAATTCTGATATTTCAACATATGAAACTGGCAATTTAAAGCCCTCATAGCTAAAGTAGAAGAGGTGTACACCTTCTTACCCCATCTGTCCAAAGCTCTAGCTTCCTTATCTAGAGGAACCGGATTCTTTACAACAGAAGCCCTAACACCCTTAGGCCCCTGACTAATAATTTCTGGGTCCGCCCTAGGACTCTTATATAGATATTTATGAGCCTCAGGTACCCTATAATACCTGTCCGGTTTAACTGGTGCAGGAGGCATAGAATCTGGATTAAATGAGGCCTCGAAAAACATCCTGAACAACATCCAAAACAGGAGGTATAGCCAAGGGTCTATGCTGTGGTAAAAACAAGAACTCTCTAAGCCTCTTTCTGGAATCTGAGTAATCCTGTCCTTCCCACTTAAAATGCTCCCTCATAGAGTGTAAGGTTTCTGAAAATGAAAAATCCTCTGGAGGGGAAGCAGAAGGAGTGGAATCCTCTGCATCGGAATCCGAATAAGGAGGAAAATCTTGAATGTCTTCAGCAGAAGACTCAGAATCATCTGAGGCCTGCTCCAAACTTTCCAACTCTGGCTCTACCCTGGGCCTCTTATCAGGAGGGGGCATGGAACCTCTAATTAAAGTAATCAAATCTTCTGCCATTTTAAGCATATGCTTCTTAGGTACAGACCCTGAAGAACCAGAACTAACCCCAGAAGAAGGCAAAACAGACCTGCCCTTAGAAGGAGCCCTAGAAACAGTAGCAGAAGGCTTAACCCCCTTAGGCAAAGAAGGGAGAATAGTAATCTGAGAGGCCCCTTCAGCCTGACCTGACTCCTGTGAGGCCACATCCTGTAAAATCAAGGTTTCCCCCTGAGACTCAACAGAAACTGCAGCCGGATCCACCTGTTCCACTGCAGGCTCCAAAGGACCGGCGTCCGAAATGGACGAATCATCCTGCCTAGGCTTTACAGATTTGTCTTTACGCTTCTGGAAGCGGCGCGGAGGATCCGACGGCATATTATAATTACACCGCTTGCCAAAGACTAATCTAGCGCAATCTAGCCTTCTCTTAATAGTGCGCTTATTAAACCTAGCACAAAACCGACACCCAACTACGTCGTGCTCCGGTCCCAAACAAGGAATACAAAGCGAGTGGTAATCCCTATGCGGTATCTGCTTCCCACAAGAAATACAATTATTCACTTTTTCTGACATCCGGTAAATAACTGAGGCAAGAAAAACAAAATGTTCTAACGGGTACTTAGCCAACTTGGTATGTCTGAAACTCCAGCGAAAAATTTCAGAAAGCCGAACGGCACTTGCAACGCTGCTTCTGCATCGGACCATGCGGCAAAAAAGACTGAGGATATGACGTCGGTCATGCGCTTTTATACCCTGATGCTCTGATGTCAGGGCTGTGCGCCCATGACCGACGTCAGCCTAATACTTTGGTATTCGGGCCGACCGAGGACAGCGGACTACCCATAAGTAAGGACTGCAGCAATGTGAGATGAAGAACATCCTGGTAGTGCTGTGGTGCTCTCAGGAGCTTTGAACCAGGTTTCTGTTACTGCACAGACATCGATTTTCTCCATACTGAGGAGAGCCTCGAGTGCGTGCATCCTGAGGTTTAGACTTCTGGCATTGAGTAGCATTACCTTTAGTTTTTTATCCTTGGGTTGTCTATGGAGGTGGGTTTGTCCTTTGAGCCTTGCCTAAAAAAGGCACTATGGGGGTGGCAAGAGCCTTGGCCAGTATACGAAAGCCTAAGGGTGACAGGTGCAAGCCGTCCCTAGCGAAGCAACGTGGCTTATCGAGCATGTCATCCCAGGCTGACAGACACTGGATCCCCTTTGAATGACACCAATACTTTAGCCAATTGTTGAAACTGATCATCATAACCAAGTTAACCATTAACTTTCTCATGTTTTCAAAAGAAGCAAGCAGAAATTTTGACATACAAACCTGAAAATGACTGAAAATTCAGAATTCTGAAGGCTAAAGTAGAAAAATATACTTTCTTCACAAATCTATCAAAAACTTTCCTAACTTTGTCAGAAGGATTAGTTTTAACATTCAGAAGATGTATGCCAAAAGATGGCTTTGTTAAAGTAGTAACTACTGCGAGGTCTGGTTTGGCATTTGAAAAGCAATTTGTTAATATCTATTTAAATATCTGCATTCTTTTTTCTTTTCTCATTTAATTGCTGCTTTTGTGTATTTCTGCTACCTGGTGGACTATCTGCCTTTTTTTTTTTGCTTTTATTACACATTGAAAATATAATAAAAAATCTGATAAGTAATGATGTCATTATCTCGGTTCATGTTATAGTATTTATTTATTTACATATGTATTTTATGTTTTGTTAGCTGAGTTAGCCCTAGTAGGCAGTGCCCATTTTTAGAAGGGACAAAGGGAGAAAAACTCCCAAACTTATTATTGTACAACACTAAATATGTGGAACATATAAGAGTACCTTCCAGCTAAAGTAGACAGGAATATATGCAAATGTTAAAGCATTATAAACTGTACTTAAATTAAGATTTGCTAAGTTATAGCAGTAATAAAAAGAAAGATGATGTGTGTTATACTAGGCTTGTATGCAGCAGTGGAAGGAAATACAAACAAAATACCGCATATTGTCTACAGTCTACACAGAATAGTTTGTACATCACAATAATAACACACAAAACAAAAGTACCATTTACATTTTGTAGTATGCGCATTTGCTTTGTTCAGTCCAACAAAGAAACCAAATCCAGGTATTAAAGTCAGGTTTATATTACATTATCGAAGTTTCAAAACTTTGAATCTGATATGGTCGACACCATATAATCGCAGTCTTGAAACATCGAAAATGTAAAAAAACACAACCTACAAAAACAAACCATTTAAATGCTCTAAACGGGGGGGGCAAGCCCCCCTGCACCCCCCACACCCATCACTACTTAAATATATCAACTTCGAGATCGCACTACAGTGCAGAAAAGGGAAATCTTCCCTTTCCGTGCTGTACGGAGATCTCCGTTAAAAGATTCAAAGTTTCAAGACTTCGACCATATGGTGTCGACCATATCAGATTTGAAGTTTTGAAAGTGCGATCTTCTGATACAGACTCTTAAAATCCAGCTCCGGGGTACGAAGTGATAAACCTTGAACAAGCCCAGATAATTCAAGACTGATTAGCTGCTCAAGACAGTGAAACAGCTGGGAGAGTGGGGTGAAAAATATGTGGCTTACATCAGTGCGCTTGCATGGCATGAAGGGTCATGGTAGTTCCTCCCTCTTTTTTTCAAACACCTTTATTGAATTATCACTTGTGACATAGGCAAATTTGCATTCATAAAAAATAATCAAACTATATTAACATAACAGACATTATACTTCACATATATTGCTATATATCATATAACCTAAGCAATATTACATACATTTTTCAATTCCTGCCTTTTTAAAACAAACAAAAAAAAACTTATTAAACCAACACTTACTACATAGGCAATTATACATTTATACAAATGAAAACAGACACCAATACAATCCTAGTCTCAAGCATTTTACATTGCAAACCATACAGACACACTATCAGTTGTAAACATACATCACTTACAATCTAAATACTTTGCAAATGTGTTCACAGATGATTAAGTAGCTGCCTCAAAGTCACAGAATTCAAAGGCCTGGTAGTGAGGACCCTGCCCTTCCCTGGAAGTGACTTGTTATGGTGCGAGTACCAAAAACAAGTAGCATGAGACAACCAATTAGAAATCATCTGTTTTGATAGTGATTGTCCTTCTTACCTTTGCAGGAAATAAACAGTTGAAAACAAATCCTGAAGTCTTTTGCCCTGTCAAAAAAGTATCTGAATTGCCTGTGGACATCCAGAGTGTGTAACATTCTTCCTCCTTTTTTTTTGATTCTGGACATAAAACAGGGAGATGAATACTCTGGTTCAAAGGAAACTATGAAACCACTTAAGGCATAAATGAAGGATTTTCTCTCAAAGCTGCACTACTTTTGTGAAAGATAAGACAAGGTTGTTGCACTTTTACATTCTGTAACTCAGACACTCTTCTAGCAAAAGTCAGAGCAATGAGTAACACTGCTTTCCAAGATAAAAACCTAAATAAGCCTCATGAGAGGATTCAAATAGAAAAGAGGTCTAAGTTTCCCAGTGCAAAATTAAGATCTCCTGGAGGAGAGACATGTCTTCTAGTTGGATGGACACTTAAAACTGCTTTCAAAAACTATGTGATTTGAGGCTGGAGAGAAAGGGGTAATCCTTGGACAGACAAGCAGAGATGGCTAAAATTTGAATCTTTATATTAGAGTAAGAAAGGCCAGAGGATAACAATTCACACAGATATTGTAGAACCAGAGGCATCTGGACCAGAAAAAGATGCTGGTTCTTACTTTAGAGCGACAAGAAAATCTTTTCCACTTACCAATATATGATTTTTTAGCCTCTTTTAATACCTGCTATATGTTCTTCTAAAAAAGCTGCCTAGATATCTCCCTTTTCAGAAAGTTTACTAACCATGCTAAAACTAAACACTCTCAAGACAATTGCAATCAGGGGTATATACATATACCCAGGTGGCAATGCTAAAAAGACTAGAAGATATTCTCTGATGGGCCTCCTCAAAAATCCCTTGTGAAACCATATTGGATGATGTTAACAAACTGGCAAATCATACAGTCCGAAAATCCAGCCAATAAATTACATGTGTACAAGTTCATCCAGCTTATAACCACATCAACTAGATATAACCAAGCCGCAGCCAGATAACCAGCCCTCAGCTGGATCCAAACATCCTCTCTAAATAAAATATAATCCCATGGAACTCTGTCAGACAGCCTAAGTGATAACTTACTAATCTACACCACAAAGTACCAAAGCAACACATCATTATACATTGGTAAGACAACTTACTACTTTTCATGAAGACACTTCTATTAATATAATACATTTCCTTAACTGGGAGTAAATAAAGACTCTCCCCACAGATGTCTCTGAGTTCAACAAAATCTTTCTAGGTGTTCTAAACACACTAGCCCCCCCCCCCCCAAATAAAAAGAAGTCAAAGCCAACCCTACCCCTCGGCTAGCCTTAATAACTAAACAGCTCATGAACCAAAGAGACAAAGCATGAAAGGTCTGAACAAAAATAAAACAGCTCCTATCTTACTAGCCTAGACAACTAAGAATCCTAACAAAACAACTTATAACTAATGATAAGAAAACATGCCACTCAACCAATCAAAACACACACTAATAATCCAAAACTTTTATGGGCCTCAATCAATAAGCTTTTAAATCCAAGACAAGCTACATAGCCAACACCAAACACACAGAAACAAAACTGATACCAGAGCCAACCAATTCAATATCCACTTTATACAGACAGTACCATCACTAAACATCCCAGTGACTAATCAA
Organism: Protopterus annectens; assembly: GCF_019279795.1. Lineage (NCBI taxonomy): Eukaryota > Metazoa > Chordata > Ceratodontiformes > Protopteridae > Protopterus > Protopterus annectens. The sequence goes on from NC_056731.1 coordinate 1,912,314,607, forward strand.
GCTCATGAGGTCCTTATTCAATTAAATATGGATGGTGCAGTGGTGCAGCAGTTAATGTTGTCACGTCACAGCAAGAGGTTCTCAGGTTCAATTCTCGGCTGGGGTGTCTTCTGTGTGGAGTCTGCATGTCCTTCCTGCATTCGTGTGGGTTTCCTCCAGGTGCTCTGTTTTCCTCCCACATTACAAAGATATGCATCTGGAGAATTTCTCCTCGGGCCTTCGCTGAAAAATGGCTCGTTCCAAGTTGGACTTTCAGAGTAAACAAATGTTAAATAAATAAATAAAAAAATAATCTCCTTCAACATTTTGCTTCCAATCTGTTCCCACAAATATCAAAAATACCTCAAAAAATTAAAGCTTACAACAACTGCCACTGATAATTTACCTGCTGAATATCTTAAAATAGTAGCTGAAGCTACTGTATATCTAGTTTCAATCCCGATAAATCAATCTGTATCTGAAAATAAAGTCCCCTAGTCATAGAAAAAAAAGCATTCATTATTCCACAGCACAAGGGTGGAAATAAATACAGCTATTTCAAACTATTGGCCAACTGCCACTTTATTCCACCTATCAAAAAATATTAGAAACAATTATTTATACACAATTGAGATCTCATCTAATAGATCACCAGCTTTTGTCTTCAATCCAACATGACTTCTGTCCTCATCACAGCACAAGTACAGCTTTGCTAAATTTTGTTAATACTGCCAACACCCACAGAAATACAAGAAGCCTATTCTCCACCATCTCCCTAGACTTACCAAAACCTTTTGATACTGTCTCCCACCAAAAACTCTTGTATGAACTTTCATCCTTGGGTCTCACCAACTCTTCAGTGCAATGGTTCCATAGCTACCTCTCAGAACAAAAGCACTGAAATGGAAACATGATTTCTGCACCTTCTTGCCAGTAAATATTGATGTCCCACAACACTCTATACTAGGTTCCATACTTTTCAACATATTCATCAATGACATCTATACTGCTACAAAAATGTTACCCTAGTTTAATATGATGGCCTGACCCTAATCTGCTTTGCCAAATCTCTCTCTAAACTCCCAAGACTTTACACAACAATCCTTCTTATGGACTAAAACATGGCTAATATTCACAACTGCTTCTAAACAATATAAAACTAAATTACTGCTCTTTACCACAAACACATCTTTACGAAAACAACATTATCCACTATCATCTCTGCCAACACCACCATGACAGAACAAGTAAACCACATAAAATTACTGTGTGTCATCATAGATGACCAGTTGAAATTTGACCACCTTATATCTGACACTTTTTGTTGCCCAAGGCATTGTGCTAACAGTTTTTATGCTTGCTTAACATCAACTTTTCTAAATCCATGCATATGACCCAAATACTCTAATTTTCACTTACCACTCAAGAATTGCTCCTCTTCTTTTTCTGAGATTCTCCTTCTTCAATACTTTAACCTTTGACAACTCCTCTAAATGCCTACTTCCTCATCTCTCTCTCTCTTTCTTGTTTATACCATATTTTAAACTATTTTCCATTTTAACCCATTCCCTTAGTTATCCCTTCTGAATACATCTGTCTTCCCCAATAACTCTTGAAAGATTTCCATTACCCATTCCTTAAATTCCTATCCTTTTAACAAATAACGTGAAAATTGCTACAGTCTGAGTTTTACTTCATTGTCCTGCATCTTTATATTTGCCTTTATAACTGCATGATCTGAAATAGTTATTGGATATATATCACAGTGTAGAAATAAATAGCCATTTTGCTGTGAAATGCAATTTTCTAGCCAGTCTATCCCAGTTTTTGTACCCTGGGGAATGATATGCAGCTTCTGATAAGCTCTGAATAGTAAATGCACATCTTTCATTCCAAATATTCTAATTTATTTTTTCAGAAATGTACCCCCTTTTGTTATATTTTCTTTCTAGGCTCTCCTGATACAGCGTCAGTGCTACAAATCAAGTTGCAGTCCCCACTCATAAATAACAGTCCCTGCTGAAAGTCGATTATTTCTCCCCAAATTCTCTTAATAAAGACCTAGCACTCCAGGGAGTACCGTAGGTCAACCTACATGGGAGCAAGCTGACGGTGCGTTGGGGACTGAGGTGTGGGTGGGACCTATCCAAGCTTGTGATGGTAGCCCTCGCATAAGCATGTCAAGGAACAGGCACATCTCTGTATTATGCCATACATGGTCCCACTGCAGTGATGCAGAAGCCCGTATCACCATTAGGTAAGGCTGGGTTATGGCCATACAGTAAAAACACCTTGATAACTGCTAGTAAGATGGCTCAGAAATCGGCCTTCATATCACAGGGAATGAATGGGCTGGGAATGGCTCTCACCCCAGGAAGAACAAATAAGCTAATGGATTGCAGGGGGTGATGATTAGCAGACAGAAGGATTTAGAAAAAAAAATCCAACAATTGTATTTTGCAGATGTAAAAGTTATATACAGAAATTCGTACATTTAAGGACAGTTTAAGATTACGATACAAGGAAAGATGGTTTAGAAAGTTTCTATCAGTATATCACTGCGGGTTGTACAGTAGCTTTTGGAAACACAATTAACCAGTACTTTCTTACTATGCCAGCTGATCTATTAGAGTTCTCACCTTAATGAATCCTTTGGTAGATTTTCAGCAACATCCCACATCTGGGGACATCTGCACACCTACCCACGACACTAAATGATGTAATATACCACATACATAACTACACTCATCCTGAGAACACACCACCATCCAGCCTCAGCAAGCATCCACCTACAAATTAAGAAATAACCTAAATTTTATAATACATTGTTAAACAAGTAATACAGAAATATATACTTTCCTGACTTGTGTGGAACTGTTACAACTGTTGCTAATGAAGGACTACTTATTCACAAAGGTGCTGCAGCAGGGTATTCTCAATCCAGATAGGAGGGCCCTTTATAGAGAGAGAGAGTGATATGGCAGAAAGCAATCTGTTATATCTAACTGTGAGAACTTTCCATGAGTGGTCCTTGGCTGGCCTGAATGCTGAATCCAAAGCAGGACTACTGGGATGGAAATAGCTGAAGGATTGCCCCAAGTTAGAGCCCAGAAGTTTAAGTAAAGAGCAAAATTCCCAAAAATATCCACTCTGTATCACAGTAACAATTCTGGTAATGGTGTGTACAGCAGTGCAGATATTTGAAATAATGACGTTTTGAAGCAACCGCCAGAGGCAGCCACTTCTCTGGTGGAGTGGACTTTACAGGTAAAATGTGTCAACAGGCTGTTGGCTAACTGATGCAAAAAAATAATACAACTGACAGTCCATTTGGAAAATGCCTGTTTGGTAACCATAAATCCTTCTCTCTTAACACAAAGGAGATGAAAAACTATGCATCTTCCTAAAGTTACTCACCATCTTTAGATAAACCTGATCGAAAGGTGTACATCCAGGATGAGAAGGGTCCTCTTCCCCTTGTTTCAGCTACTGATAAGAAAACCAGAAGACTGCTGGGCACAGTCAGGAAAATCTCTAAAATCACCTCCAGGAAGAAACACAGGTTTATCCAAAGGGATGCACTCGCCTTGTGAAATGGACAGAAGACCTGTACCTCTGAGATGCTAGATGAGGAGGTGATACCTACCAAGAAATGCACTTTTACCAGTACCAAGCTATCAAGCTGAATTGATGGGTAACACAGATTGTCTTCTAGGCAATTTAGATCCCATGAGGAAGAATGGTTTCCTCAACTGGTGCAGAAGATGCAGCATTCCTTTAAAGAATTGCTTGATTTAACTAGTGAGCTATAATTTTGCCTTCCACAAAGTTATGATATGCAAAAATAGCTGACGTATGCACCTTGACCATAGAAATAATCGACACCCAGATTATAAATGTACCTGAGGTAGGTCACAATCATTTGTAAGCTAACTAAATGGGATATTATGAGGTAACGCTCTACCTAAATCAAGAACCTTTTCCACTTGAGTGCAAAGGTCTGCCAAACAGATGGTTTCCTAGCTGGTTCAACCACTTCAGAGACTTCCACCAGTATGGTGGATGAAATAAGAAGCTCTACATTAGGATCCAGGATTTGAGATGGAGCCATTCATTCTCTCTAGCTATGAAGGAGTAGAGGTCATCCAGAAAAAGGAATGGGAGGGTTTCTTCTTTGATACGGTACTCAGGGCCTTAAACCTTGCTACGATTGGCCACCATGGAAAAGCAAAATAAGTTCTGAAATTTATTCCCTGAAGTTTTTGATGAGGTGTGGAATTAGTGAGAATGGATCATAGGATCACTGGAGTTTACTAGGCTAATAGCCCTGGGGCCCTTACAAGCCTAGCCAAGTGTTTGCCCTTTAATAACCCCAGTCAGCTCCTGTTGCCCATGTCCATGAGGTAAGACACTGAGGACGGATATTTTTATCTGAAAGCTTTGTTGTTTTAATAAAAGTTTTTGATGGTGTGGAGCAGTATTTTTTCTTGCTTGAAGCTGCTCTGGTTTGTACTTCTCCACTCTATCACTAATTCACCTTTTTCTTGGGACTTGTTACACTTGAAGAGTGTCAGTGAGGTACCCTGTTTGACGTGTATGTGGAGTTTATTCCAGATAAGCGCAGTATTTGGGAGACAAACCTGTTTATCCAACAGGTTCTGTTGATATCACATATTAGGTTTAGGTCTTTTGAGTGGGTGACGCATGAGGAGTTGGACTTACCCATTAGAGCAGGGTCTGAGATGGCCTTGTATGCGAGGCACATGTCATCTTTGAGCAATCTGTATGACACCTAGTAGAGTGACAAGGATTTGAGCCTGTCCATGTAGGAAAGGTGTTTGGGTTCCTATTGAATTGTCGACAGCTTAGGTTGTTGAATGCTTAATCATCGACGCCTAAGCGGTGAAAGCTTACAATAGTGAACGGCCACATCATTGAATTCTTTCTTCGGGAAAGAATTTGCATGGCCGTTATCAGAGATTTGCCCTTTCCCCAATGTAGAGCAATCTCAGAGTTGGTATATTTAGTTGGGGGGGGGGGTGAAGCCCCCCACTATGTTTGGTTGTGTTTATTTATTTTGTTTACGGATGGTCACCTGAATTCTTTCCCAAGAAAAGAATTTGATGATGTGGCCGTTCGCTATTGTTAGCTTTCGATGCTTAGGTGTCAATGTTTTAGGATTCGACAAACTAAGCTGTCGACTTATGATATAGACGCAGGTGTTTGAGGTCATGGATTCTCCTGGTAAGGTATTTCTGTGGCCTTTCCAACTGATGCAGGTATTTGGAGAGGTATACACTAAAGGGGCATTTGGAAATTGAAAAATGGTAATTGTGAGGTGATGTTCAGGGAAGAGTTAAGACAGGCACTGGGTGGCAGCGAAGCGTTACCGAATAGCTGGGTAACTACAGCAGAGCTAGTAAGAGAGATGGCTAGAAAGGTGCTTGGTGTGACATCTGGACAGAGGAAGGAGGACAAGGAGACCTGGTGGTGGAATGAAGAAGTACAGGAGAGTATACAGAGAAAGAGGTTGGCGAAGAAGAAGTGGGATTGTCAGAGAGATGAAGAAAGTAGACAAGAGTATAAGGAGAGGAGGTGCATGGCAAAGAGAGAGGCGGCTAAAGATAAGGCATATGACGAGTTGTATAAAAGGTTGGACACTAAGGAGGGAGAAAAGGACCTGTACCGATTGGCTAGACAGAAGGACCGAGCTAGTAAAGATGTGCAGCAGGTAAGGGTGATAAAGGATAATGAGGGAAACATACTCACAAGCGAGGAGAGTGTGTTGAGCAGATGGAAAGAGTACTTTGAGGGGCTGATGAATGAAGAGAATGAGAGGGAAGAGAAGGTTGGATGATGTGCGGATAGTGAATCATGAAGTGCAGTGGACTAGCAAGGAGGAAGTAAGGATAGATATGAAGAGGATGAAGAATGGAAAGGCTGTTGGTCCAGATGCCATACCTGTGGAAGCATGGAGGTGTTTAGGTGAAATGGCAGTGGAGTTTTTAACTAGATTGTTTAATGAAATCTTGGAAAGTGAGAGGATGCCTGAGGAATGGAGAAAACGTGTTTTGGTACCGATTAAGATGTGCAGAGCTGTAGTAACTACAGAGGGATTAAATTGATCAGTCACAGCATGAAGTTATGGGAAAGAGTAGTGAAGCTAGGTTAAGAAGGGAGGTGATGATTAGTGATCAGCAGTATGGTTTCATGCCAGGAAAGAGCACTACAGATGCAATGTTTGCTTTGAGAGTGTTGATGGAGAAGTACAGAGAATGTCAGAAGGAGTTGCATTCTGTCTTTGTGGATTTAGAGAAAGCACATGACAAGGTGCCTAGAGAGGAGTTGTGGTATTGTATGAGGAAGTCGGGAGTGTCAGAGAAGTATGTAAGAGTAGTACAGGATATGTACGAGGGCAGTGTGACAGCGGTGAGGTCTGCGGTGGGAGTGACGGATACATTTAAGGTGGAGGTGGGATTACATCAAGGTTCAGCTCCGAGCCCTTTCTTATTTGTAATGGTGATGGACAGGTTGACAGACAAGATCAGACAGGAGTCCCCGTGGACTATGATGTTTGTAGATGACATTGTGATCTGTAGTGAGAGTAGGGAACAGGTGGAGGAGACCCTGGAGAGGTGGAGATATGTTCTAGACAGAAGAGGAATGAAGGTCAGCAGGGCTAAGACAGAATATATGTGTATGAATGAGAGGGAGGATAGAGGAATGGTGAGGATGCAGGGAGTAGTGGTGGCGAAGGTGGATGAGTTTAAATACTTGGGATCAGGTTGGAGTGGGTGGAGAAGTGTGTCAGGAGTGATTTGTGACAGACTAGTACCAGTAAGAGTGAAAGGGAAGGTCTATAAGAGGGTAGTGAGACCAGCTGTGTTATATGGGTTGGAGACGGTGGCATTGACAAAAAGGCAGGAGTCAGAGCTTGACGTGGCAGAGTTGAAGATGTTAAGATTTACACTGGGTGTGACGAGGATGGACAGGATTAGGAATAAGTATATTAGAGGGTCAAGCCCAGGTTGGAAGGTTTGGAGAGAAAGCCAGAGAGGCAAGATTACGTTGGTTTGGACATGTGCTGAGGAGGGATGCAGAGTATATTGGGAAAAAGATGCTAAGGATGAAGCTGCCAGATAACAGCAAAAGAGGAAGGCCTAAGATAAGGTTTATGGATGTGGTGAGAGAGGACATGCAAGTGGTTGGTGTGACAGAGCAAGATGCAGAGGACAGGAAGAAATGAAAACAGTTGATCTGCTGTGGCGACCCCTCAAGGGAGCAGCCGAAAGAAGAAGAAGACACACTAAAGGGGCATTATACTCGATTATTGGCCTAACAAGGAGTACAGTGAAATAATAACCTCCTTTTTCCTGGATGCAATTCCTTTACTTACGAGATGACCATGTAAAAGGTGTTTCTGACCACTGTTGATACATGATGATCAAATGTGATATTGCTCTCAACCTGCATACCCAGGTCTCTCACCACAGGTTGCATACTTAAAGCATTGCCATTGATGTGGTAGTCATTAGGGGCAATGTTTTTGCTGAATGGTATGACAATACATTTTTTTTGCATTTAATTTAAGGTCATGACTTTGGCATCAGTCATTTATTGCTGCATGTCCCTCCTACAATATGTTGATGTTGTTGGGGGAGTCGGTGACTAATCCCAACTTACAGTTGTCAGTAAACTTGGTTAGCCACAGACCTTTTGCCTTAGCCTGGACCTCTGAGAAGTAATTGCCAAACAGAAGAGGTCCCAGGACAGATTCCTGGGGAACACCACTGGTAACGGGTCATCCTATTTTGACCTTGTGTGTCCTATCAGTGAGCCAGTTGGCCACCCACCTTATGACATAAGGACTGATAACAAGCTGAGTTAGCTTTTCAATAATGCATGAGTGGGGGATTGTGTCAAAGGCCTTGGCCAAGTCGAGGTATGCTGTATGTACCAACTTACCCTAGTCCATGGCCTTGGTGAGTCTCTAAAAAGTCAACCAGGTTCAATAAGCATGATCACCCCTTGACAAATCCGAGCTGGGTGGAGTCAAGTGTTTGGAGATTGCCTATGTCCTTATTTATGAGCCCCATGATAATATGCTCCATGGCTTTACATTTCAGACTAGTTAAGCTGATGGGATGATCTCAGGATCAGTAGTGGCACCACCGTTGTGTAAGGGGATAACGGCGGCAGTTCTCCACTCTGCTGGGACAAAGTCTGCACTTAGGCTGTGATTACATAGGGTGCTCAGTGGTGACGCTAGTTATTGCTGACGTTGGTACAGAATACAGCCAGAGATGTTATTAGGTCCCATGGAAGCTGTGTTCTTTGCCTTGGATAGAGCTATTTTAACTTGATGTAGAGAGATATGAGGTGCTGGACATGTATCAGGGATATCAAAAGGGCCTTTCAGAGGGGAGAAGTTTGCATTGAACCAATCAACTATCAAGTTGGCTATGTCAACTGGATCATTCTAAGTGGTATCGTTAAGTACTAATTCATGTCAAACCTACGCTTTGCCATGCAGGTTCCTAACGTAGCTGAAGGCGGCTTTGTGGTTTCCCTTTGCTTTGGTCGCTAATTTTAATTCATAACTGTTTTGAAAGTTTTCATCAGTGATCTAATTTACCTGTTGAGGCTGAGGATGGAGTTTTTCCAATTAGGAATTTGCTCCTTCTTACCCTTGGACAGCAGTGTTTTCTTATTATTGTATAGCCCGTTGACAGAGGATATCCACCAGACAGCTTTGTATTTCTGAGAGGAGCTGTTTTTTGTTCTATTGGGTATAGCTAGGTCCATGCAATTATACAGGGGCTTGTATACTGCATTTGTGTACTGCTCAGCATAGTTGCCTACATCCTTTGTGGGGGGGCTGGTGCTGCAAAGTTATTGATGCCCTCCTTTAGGAGGCTGTTGTCAGCTTTTGAGAAGTTTTTTAGCCTGGGAAATGACAGGGAAGGGGTTGGATGGGATAGAAACTTCAAGTGAGACAGACAGATGGTCTGATCTTATCATGGAGGATCTTACTATGGGGTGGTGCAGTGGGTACCCATGTTGGTGAGAACCAAGTCCAGAATATTATCGCCTCTTGTGGGAGTAGAAACGAGCTGGTCTAAGGCATTAGAATCAATGAAATCAAAGAATTGCTGTGTGAATGCATTAGTGCAGGAATAGTTCACCAGTCAATGGAGGGGTAATTGAAGTCACCAAGGACCAGGGTGTTAAGGGATACCTAGATATAGAGTCCAGTAGGTCCAGGTACGAGAAGTGGGTGTCCTGAGTCATAGAGGGGGATCTGTACCTGGCTATGACTTGGATGGATGCCCTTGCAAACTGTTAGTTGCACCTGTAACAGCTCTAGTGCATCATGCTGGCAAACCAGTTTGGAGGTGTGCTTATCTTTAATGAAGATAGGGACTCCACCTCATTGGTCTTCCCGACCTCATTTTGGGGACGGAATGTATGGAATGAGGTGTAGCCCGGTAAGGCAGGGGTGCTCTCCGCAGCTCTGAACCAGGTTTCTGTGACTGCACAGATGTCAGCATCTTCCTGTGCTAGGAATGCTTCCAGTGAGTGCATTTTCAGGTTAAGGCTCCTAACATTAAGCAGCATGACCTTCAATTTGCATTTATCCCAATTTCTTATGTTGGAAGTTTTGTTTTTAGAACATTGCCTAAAAAGGCACCATGGAGGAGGCAATAGCCTTGGCTAGTAACAAGAAGCCCAGGTGTGACAGGTGTAGACCATCACTGGCCTGGCAAAGCATTGAGGCCTATCAGTCATGTAGTCCCAGGCTGACAGATATTGCATCCCCTTGGAATGACACTAGAAACTAAGCCAATTATTTAAGTCTAACATTTTTTGTTGATATTGTGGCATCATTTTTGGTGAAGAAAGAATGCTGCTTAGGGCTAGGGTCATACCTGCCTGGGACACATACTCAGAGCTCGATTATGTCTCTTTTCATATAGTCCATGGAGGTATGTTTCAAGTCGTTCACACCAACATGGAGAATGACAGAGTCATACTTGTACCTGTTTTGGAGAGACTTGAGTGTGTGTGATGTGGCGGATTCTGGCACCCAACAGACAACTGACTGTGACCTTCTCCTTGTCAAGCCTGGTGAGGGGGACATTGGTGTGTCTCACAATTGAGTCACCAATGACTAATATGTTAGGTATTAAGGGCTATGTTTGTGAGACACTGGTATGTGATCTGCTGTGTATGTTATGTTTGGTGCTGTTATATGTAGTTTGTGTTGTACAGGAATGTTCTATACCATTGGGAGAATGACAATACATCTGCTGCTACTTCCTTCCAGCACAGACCTGGAATCGGTTTGGACTTGCTAAGCCATGTTTGGGTGGAAACCTTCAGCGACAAATGTAAAAGCAAATGTATGCAAAAAGGGAGTTAAGACCCTCACTTTGTTGAAAATGCATATGCTATGTATAATAATGTTTAACACAGAAAACTGAACTTGTCAAAGAGACAGCCCCCTTAGCACACTACTCAGCCTCCCATTCAGAATTAAGATGTGGTTACTTATAAGATATTCTACTCCAGTAGGAGGAGACCCTCCCTGGGTGACTGGGGTACTTTATTTTAGTGTGCACATGCCAAGCATCAAGTCTTTCATCATACAATGGCCTTTCATCATTCTGTTAACTCCTGTTGTATGTGCTAGCAATGAGGTATCTTTTTTCCTGTATTATGAATAGAATTTGAAAAAAATATATATGGTGTTAACAGTGCACTGTAAAAGTGAGGACACATCAGCATTTCTCAAATCTTCTGTTCAGTCTATGAATTCCAGCATTCTTGCTGGCCTTCATCATTATTCTTTCATATTACACCACATGGTTAAACTTAGTTGTGTTTGTAATGACCATATTCTTCTTCTCTTTTAACTTCCTTTGAGACACATCTCATAATATATATGCTTTTTTCTAGATATCACTACAGCAGTCATTTATCTGTAACCTATGAGAAGCTATACCAGCTCTCAATGAAGACTGCTTACTCTGTCTGTTCCTACAGCATTAAAGCTGCAATTTTTATTAGGCAGACTCATTTTGCATCCCACTTAGTCTGATATCTGATAAAAGTATGCGTTAAACGGCAATGGAATCCTGCAACATTCTACCTGCCACCAATTTTCTTCAACAGTTCAACATCTTTGCTTCCAGTCTCTGAGTTTCCTGCATCCATTATTATTTTAGGTCTCAGTTCCTTACACTTCAAATTCACTACTAAATTTCTGTGAAGTAGACATAACAAACCTGTAGGTTTCCTTCAGTCTATGGCAGCGATAAACCAGAAACAGAGAGGAATGAAATTAGACTATACTTGTTTCATAGTTTATAATCAAACTATAATTAACTTATTTTACTCTAACTTTGTATCCTTCCTACCTTGATATATTATACAACCCTGTGAGAGTATTTTGTATATTTTCATATCTGTACTCATAGTCCTTGTTCTACTACTGTAGTTATATGTGGAACTTTTCTCCCTGGGCCGCTGCTAAAAAAGGACCGCTTGTTCAGACGGACTTTCCCAGTAAACAAATGTAAAATAAATAAAAATAACTCCACAAATGCGTGAAGCCATGTTGTGTTCTACCAGCAAGAAAATCAGCATTCAAGAACTTCTCTAGCCTGCTTGTAGAATTGATCTAAAACATCCCGAGGATGGAAGTGGCAATAACAGGCCTGTAGCTGACTGCCTCCTTCCTAGACTCACACCAGTGCAAATGAATGTCAACATCATCCTGTGCTGAATTGCCATACAGGATTCTAATACTAGAGTGGCATTCAGCCAAGCAATCACCAATTCTTTTAGCATCAAGCAGTTAGTTTGCCTGATTCCCGGATCACATCAAGATGATGGCCCTCAAGTTATTTGTTTCTTTCATTATTCATTCCTAGCTTTCTCCTACAACCCTATTTGTGGTAATGCTTAACTATTCTACCTCAATAGATTAATAATGAAACTTTCTGTTTCTGTCTTTGTGAAAATCAAGTTGAAAGCTTCAGTATTTGCCAGTTATGGTAGCATAGAGGGATCAAATCTTGACTATGGCCCAGATGACATAAGACTTACCAGCAGCTTGGAAGTTTGCTGGAACTAGAAGGGAAGGAAACATGCTCACCATATGAGGGAGGGAGGGAGGGAGCTGGTTCACTGCCACAGTTCCTTGGATGAAGGGTGGTGCTGCATAGAGTCCTGGGAGGGGAGGTGTTCAGCTACTAAACCACTTCTGAGGTAGCTCTCATTGCAAGAGCACAGAATTTATTTCCCATTGTCAGGTGGTTTATCTGTCCTCCTGCCCAGGAGAAGGGTTAACCAAAATAAATATAACCTCATTTCCTGGATGCTACTGAGGATAAACCAGACATCAGGTAGCTTGTATGATGACATACCATGAATAGCTTTCACTGTAACTGGGGAATAACAAGGATGGAGGAATGAATAGGCACGGATAATACACACAGGTTTGATACTTGATAGGTGCAACGGGAAACAGAAAATAGAAAAAAAACTTCAGTGCTAATCTTTTTCTGTTGCCTCTAAAAATGTCTTCCTTCCCCATTTCCACTAATCAAATGTTCTGAAGAGTCTACATTTCCCATATTTATTAGATCATCTCTTGGCGATTCCTCCTTGAACAGTCTGCTTTCATCTCAAGAAGTTCTGAAGTAGCTGTCTCTTCCTTTCTACAATTCTACAGTTCTTATTCTTCTGCTGCCTTAGTCATAAACCATATTATGCCATTCTGCATATGTTCATAATGTAGATTATTCAGCATTTTGCTATTAATGTTGCTTGTACTGTAACTACTTGTACCTGTCCCACCAACCTGGTTTTCAAATAAATAAATTCTCTATAATCCTTCCTTAAGGCACACAACTTGTCCATTAGTATCACTTCTTGTCACCTTTACCAAAGGGGGGAGGTTGGTATAATGGTTAAGGTGTTTGCTTTACAAACACAAGGTACAGGGTTTGATTCTCACATGAGGTAATTGGCTAGGCTTTAAATAGGCCACAAGGGCAGTTAGCCTAGTACTACTCTATGAACCATTACTTCTCACTGCACTTCTTAAAATTTGAAATGGACTCTCTTCATTCCAGACAACTGGAGGGTGCAGTTCTGTATGTTAGGAAGTTGACAAGTTATAAGGCAGAGCGGTAGGAACAAAGAACAAGAAATAAAATAAATACAATGTCAGGAATCCAAGCTAAGAAGACAAAGAATCCAAACAAGTCATAATTTATAACACATAATTTACTGCATAGTGTAAGAATGGCTAGTTAAATGTTACCTCTTTAAACCGATTTGCTTCAATTGTAAGAGCCATTCGAAACTCTTCCTCTAGTTCTGCATACTGTTTATTCAGCATGTTCATTTTTTCTTCAAATTCTTTAATGTGCTGAGAATGCTTCTTTTCTTCCTTAGCTAGCTCTTTTGCTAAGGCTTCCTGAAACTCTGGTCCCATAAATACAACTCTTGAAGCAATCTCTTTCCTAGAATTATTAGAACAATACAGCTTTACTAGTATTCAAAGTTTATCAGCTATCATCTAAAACCATTCAGTCCACTGAGATAAGATTACGTACTTCAAAATACAGTAAATACGGCATCAAGGATCAGTTTTAAGCAGCCTTACTCCACAGATGAGAATTCTGTTACATACCTTTAAGTCACTTTATTTCATTTTTCTCATGCTTGCCACTAAATGTATGTCTTTCTGTTTTATCATACATGTAAGCTAACCACAACAGTCCTTCATGTTTCAGTTTTCAATATTTCTAGCATTGCACTTCGGAATGTCTGCCAATATGCTTACCATCAATAGAAGAGTCTACTGATTTTCCAAGTCTGGGGAACCAATCCCTAACTGAAAGAGTCAATCAGCTTTCAATACTGAAATACCAAACGTTATATGGCTGAGACCATATTATCGAAATTTCAGTATTTCGAAATACTGAAGTGGTGCCAAAAAAAAAAAAACACAACGTTTCTGCAGAGGGGCAAGCCCTCCCGTACCCCCCCCCCACTTAAATATACCATCCTCGTGATTGCACAATAGTGGGAACACGGCAAATCTCCCGTTCTGCGCTTCTGCATATGACGCGGAATGGGAGATTTCCCTTTCCTGCAATGTAGCGCGATCTCAGAGTTGGTATATTTAAGTAGAGGGGTGTGGGGGACTCAGGGGGGGCTTGCCCCCCTGCAGAAACGTTGTTTGTTTTTTTTTTTTTGCGCCACTTCAGTATATCAAAATACTGAAATTTCGATAATATGGTCCCGGCCATATAACGTTCAGTATTTTGGTATACTGAAGTGAAACTATATACAAATTGGATGCCTTTGCTGACTGGTTTTGGGCCAAGAGCTCCTTTCATCAAGTAACATACAATATTGTTTGTGCATATAAAATCTGCTAGGGCACACTGTAGCGAAATGTAAATAAACCTTAAGAGTCTTTGGCCTTTTTCCAAAGCAGTCATGCCTAAACCTTAAACATGCAATTATAATGATAACAAAACTTGTAACTAGAAACTCATCTTTGTGGACCACATCAGATATGTAATTAAAAAGATTGCATGTTGTTATATCATGGTAAGGAAGGAGACCACACGGTTTATGGAGTTGTAAGGCCTTTCTTTATTAAGAGCCTCCAGGTGCGCACCCATGCTTCTTCACACAACTTCTGCAAGTCATCTACTACACAGAACCAACAAGTTACCAGAGAATACAGAACCAACAGTACATGCTGAATTCCCCACAGCGCCCCTACAGTACAACAACCACATTACCAGCCCGAATACTACATTCCTCCCCTTTTAAGCTAAGACATACTGTCTTACATAAGCAAAACTAGGGAACAAGTTCCACAATGCATTTAATCATTTACTTGTAAATAACAGGCTAGTTATTGACTGGTTACCATACAATCTAGCTATGTTGTTCTTGTAATCAATACATGCACTTTTTTTTTTTTTAACATTGATAGTCCTTCAAGTAACTAGGTTTAACCAGCACACGCTTAGAACGGCGCAATGGTACCACCTTAGGTGACTCTGGTGTCACTGTTACCACTTCAGGTATCGGTGTGTCCTTCCCTGGAACAGTTGGATCCTCAGAAACCTCTCCTTCCACGTTCTGGCAGTCTCCCTCGATTTGCGATCCTCCTGCCACTGCGAGCCCTGGTTCCGAACTTAACGATAGTTCCGAGGCCAGCAGTTCCATGGCATCCTTCTTCTGTTCGCTCCGTAGAATTTGGTCTACATGTCTCTTTACCAAGAAATCTCCATTCAATCTCACCTGGTACGACAATGGTCCTGTGCTCTTGACAATGAACCCTGGAATCCACTTAGGTCCATAACTGAAATTTAGCGTCATCACTGCATCTCCTTCCAGAAAACTTCGCTCTCTCCGTCGTCTATCATGACATTCTTTTTGCCTCCACTGGGTCCCCTCTACCTTAGCTCGGACATTTGGATACACTAGATCCAACGTGGATCTTAATCTCCGTCCTTGCAACATCTCGGCAGGTGACAAACCCGTGGTAGACTGTGGTGTAATACGGTAGTTGAATAACACCCTTGATACTTTTGCTGCTATACTTCCTTCTCCAGACTTCTTCATCATTGCTTTAAAAGTCTGCACAGCTCTTTCAGCACAACCATTTGTAGCTGCATGGTAGGGTGCTGATGTGATGTGTACGATGCCATTTTTTCTCAGAAAACCCTTGAACTCTTCACTCGTGAAACATGAAGCATTATCGGATACAATAGTCTCTGGTAGTCCTTGACTACTGAAACTCCTCCTCAAGCATTCAATGGTAACGAGAGAAGTGGGTGTCTTGACTTGATAAGCATCCATCCATTTCGAATGAGCATCCATGATTATCAAAAACATGGCCCCCATGAATGGTCCTGCATAATCTATATGAAGTCTCTGCCAAGGCCTACTCGGCCACTCCCATGGATGTAGTGGCGCCGCCACCGGCAAGTTGCGATGTTGTTGACATGTTTTACACTCATTCACAACGACTTCAATCTCGTGGTCCAACTTGGGCCACCAAAAATAACTTCGGGCTAAGGCCTTCATTCGGGTAATGCCCACATGACCTTGGTGCAACTGCTGTAAAAGTGCCCGTCTTCCTGGGGACGGAATTATCACTCGTGCCCCCCACAATACGCATCCATCTTGCACACTCAGCTCTGTTTTCCTCACCTCATAAGGCTGAAAAACTGGATCCGTTTGTTGGACTGGCCAGCCTTGCTGGACCCACTGAAACACTCTAGCAAGCACCGGGTCTTTGTGTGTCCAAACACTCAGTTCCCTGGCAGACACCAATGTTATGTCTTCCATCATCAAAACTCGGTCCTCCGCTTCCTGTTCTTGAAGATGCCCTGGCATCGGCAACCGACTTAGTGCATCTGCATTACTATGGTGTTTCCCAGGCTTATAAACAATCTCGTATTCATAAGCTCTCAACGTTACAGCCCATCTCTGAATGCGAGGAGAGACCATCTGCGGTACTGCTTTCATCTCGTTGAACAGTGACAACAAAGGCTTATGATCGGTACAAATAGTAAACTTCCTCCCATAGAGGTATTTGTGAAATCGCTTGATTCCAAACATCACAGCCAAACCCTCTTTATCTAACTGGGAATAGTTTGACTCCGCTGGTGTCAAAGTCCGTGACATGAACCCAATGGGTCTCTCTTGTCCATCTGGGATCCGGTGTGCCAACACAGCCCCTAACCCATAAGGTGAGGCATCACATGACAAAATTAAGTCCTTGTGACTATCGTAGTGCACTAAAACCTCTGAAGATTGCATTAGTTCCTTTGACTTTTCAAATGCTCTGTCCTGTTCCTCTTGCCACGACCACTGAGCCTCCTTCCTTAATAGCTTATGTAAAGGAGCTAACAGGGTTGACAGATTTGGCAGGAACCTGTTATAATAGTTAAGTAAGCCTAAATAGGCTTTCAGTTCTGTAACATTTGTGGGTGCTGGTGCCTGTTGAATGGCTTCCACTTTATTTGGCAGGGGGTGTAGGCCTGATGCATCCACCTTGTAGCCCAGGAATTCTGCTTCCGTTGCCATGAAAGCACATTTACTCCTCTTCACCCGTAGACCTGCCTCTCGCAGTCGTCTCAGCACCTCATTCAGCGTCTCCAGATGCTCTCGAATGTTCCTACCCGTCAACAGGATATCGTCTAAATACACAGCCACCTTTGGAATTCCTGCCGCTAGTCCCTCCATTATTCTCTGGAAAATAGCTGGACTCGAGGAAACCCCAAAAGGTAAACGATTGACTTGGAACAAACCTTTGTGTGTGTTCAGGGTAACATACGCCTTTGACCCTTCTTCCAGCACTACTTGCTGATATGCCTGACTGAGGTCCAGTTTACTAAACCTTTCACCTCCCGACAGCTTTTCAAACACATCCTCCACCTTTGGCAAGGGATACTGCTCCAGCTTTGAGACTTGGTTCACTGTTAACTTGTAGTCACCACATATGCGTACAGTACCATCTGGCTTTAATACTGGAACAATTGGTGCTGCCCATTCCGCAAACTTCACTGGTTCAATTATACCTTGCTTAGTGAGTCTCTCTAACTCAAACTCAACTTTCTTCTTCATCGCGTATGGTACAGGACGGGGTTTGTAAAATCTTAGCGCTACGTTTTGTTTCAGGTGTATCTTTGCTGGGGGACGCCTCCAGGTCCCCAGTTCCTCTTTGAATACTTCTTCATTGTTCTCTAGCACCTCTTGCAAGGTCAGGCCCGGCTGTTCTACCTTATGGAGCTGTAGGCAGTCCATGTTTAGCTCCTTTAACCACACCCGGCCTAGCAGGTTTGGTCCCTTACCTGCTACCACCATGACTGGCAACTCTTTGACTTGGTCTTTATATTTTACCTTCATTTTCACCATTCCCAACGTGGGAACTATTTCACCCGTGTAGGTTTTCAAAGTCACTGAACAGTCCTGCAGCTTACGAGCTTCTCTGGGCCATAACTTCCCATACTCAGCCTTTGACAGAACTGTCACACTACACCCCGTATCTTGCAACATCTCGGCAGGTGACAAACCCGTGGTAGACTGTGGTGTAATACGGTAGTTGAATAACACCCTTGATACTTTTGCTGCTATACTTCCTTCTCCAGACTTCTTCATCATTGCTTTAAAAGTCTGCACAGCTCTTTCAGCACAACCATTTGTAGCTGCATGGTAGGGTGCTGATGTGATGTGTACGATGCCATTTTTTCTCAGAAAACCCTTGAACTCTTCACTCGTGAAACATGAAGCATTATCGGATACAATAGTCTCTGGTAGTCCTTGACTACTGAAACTCCTCCTCAAGCATTCAATGGTAACGAGAGAAGTGGGTGTCTTGACTTGATAAGCATCCATCCATTTCGAATGAGCATCCATGATTATCAAAAACATGGCCCCCATGAATGGTCCTGCATAATCTATATGAAGTCTCTGCCAAGGCCTACTCGGCCACTCCCATGGATGTAGTGGCGCCGCCACCGGCAAGTTGCGATGTTGTTGACATGTTTTACACTCATTCACAACGACTTCAATCTCGTGGTCCAACTTGGGCCACCAAAAATAACTTCGGGCTAAGGCCTTCATTCGGGTAATGCCCACATGACCTTGGTGCAACTGCTGTAAAAGTGCCCGTCTTCCTGGGGACGGAATTATCACTCGTGCCCCCCAATACGCATCCATCTTGCACACTCAGCTCTGTTTTCCTCACCTCATAAGGCTGAAAAACTGGATCCGTTTGTTGGACTGGCCAGCCTTGCTGGACCCACTGAAACACTCTAGCAAGCACCGGGTCTTTGTGTGTCCAAACTCTCAGTTCCTAGCAGACACCAATGTTAGGTCTTCCATCATCAAAACTCGGTCCTCCGCTTCCTGTTCTTGAAGATGCCCTGGCATCGGCAACCGACTTAGTGCATCTGCATTACTATGGTGTTTCCCAGGCTTATAAACAATCTCGTATTCATAAGCTCTCAGCGTTACAGCCCATCTCTGAATGCGAGGAGAGACCATCTGCGGTACTGCTTTCATCTCGTTGAACAGTGACAACAAAGGCTTATGATCGGTACAAATAGTAAACTTCCTCCCATAGAGGTATTTGTGAAATCGCTTGATTCCAAACATCACAGCCAAACCCTCTTTATCTAACTGGGAATAGTTTGACTCCGCTGGTGTCAAAGTCCGTGACATGAACCCAATGGGTCTCTCTTGTCCATCTGGGATCCGGTGTGCCAACACAGCCCCTAACCCATAAGGTGAGGCATCACATGACAAAATTAAGTCCTTGTGACTATCGTAGTGCACTAAAACCTCTGAAGATTGCATTAGTTCCTTTGACTTTTCAAATGCTCTGTCCTGTTCCTCTTGCCACGACCACTGAGCCTCCTTCCTTAATAGCTTATGTAAAGGAGCTAACAGGGTTGACAGATTTGGCAGGAACCTGTTATAATAGTTAAGTAAGCCTAAATAGGCTTTCAGTTCTGTAACATTTGTGGGTGCTGGTGCCTGTTGAATGGCTTCCACTTTATTTGGCAGGGGGTGTAGGCCTGATGCATCCACCTTGTAGCCCAGGAATTCTGCTTCCGTTGCCATGAAAGCACATTTACTCCTCTTCACCCGTAGACCTGCCTCTCGCAGTCGTCTCAGCACCTCATTCAGCGTCTCCAGATGCTCTCGAATGTTCCTACCCGTCAACAGGATATCGTCTAAATACACAGCCACCTTTGGAATTCCTGCCGCTAGTCCCTCCATTATTCTCTGGAAAATAGCTGGACTCGAGGAAACCCCAAAAGGTAAACGATTGACTTGGAACAAACCTTTGTGTGTGTTCAGGGTAACATACGCTGACCCTTCTTCCAGCACTACTTGCTGATATGCCTGACTGAGGTCCAGTTTACTAAACCTTTCACCTCCGACAGCTTTTCAAACACATCCTCCACCTTTGGCAAGGGATACTGCTCCAGCTTTGAGACTTGGTTCACTGTTAACTTGTAGTCACCACATATGCGTACAGTACCATCTGGCTTTAATACTGGAACAATTGGTGCTGCCCATTCCGCAAACTTCACTGGTTCAATTATACCTTGCTTAGTGAGTCTCTCTAACTCAAACTCAACTTTCTTCTTCATCGCGTATGGTACAGGACGGGGTTTGTAAAATCTTGGCGTTACGTTTTCTTTCACGTGTATCTTTGCTGGTGGACCCCTCCAGGTCCCCAGTTCCTCTTTGAATACTTCTTCATTGTTCTCTAGCACCTCTTGCAAGGTCAGGCCCGGCTGTTCTACCTTATGGAGCTGTAGGCAGTCCATGTTTAGCTCCTTTAACCACACCCGGCCTAGCAGGTTTGGTCCCTTACCTGCTACCACCATGACTGGCAACTCTTTGACTTGGTCTTTATATTTTACCTTCATTTTCACCATTCCCAACGTGGGAACTATTTCACCCGTGTAGGTTTTCAAAGTCACTGAACAGTCCTGCAGCTTACGAGCTTCTCTGGGCCATAACTTCCCATACTCAGCCTTTGACAGAACTGTCACACTACACCCCGTATCCACTTCAAACTGCACCATTTTACCATTCAAGTCCAACTGGGTTTTAATGGGATCAACTCTTTCCCACCTGGCCTCTTTCACGTTAAACATTGTGAACACTTCTTCGGCTCCCCTGGTTTGTTGATCTGTACCTTCACGCATGTGGTGCGCATACTGCCATTTTATTTTTCGGTTTCCCTTCCTTTCCATCATACTGCTTTTTTCCTCCCCCTTTTTCGGCTGCTCCCGAGAGGGTATTGAGCGGCACATTTTCTTTACATGGCCCTTTTTCCCGCAAGCATGACATTTTACAGTTAAAAAACGACAGTTCCGTGACAAATGTTCACCTCCACACCTGTAACAAACATACTGACCAGACTTTCCTTGTGAATTATGCTCCATAACCACTTTATGCACTGGCAGTGGGGTTGCACTCCTGCTTCCAACCCCTTCCGTGGTTTTCTGTTGCAAATCACGAATGTCTTTAGTCGCTGTCTCTATGGCCTGTGCCAACTTCAAGGCCTTTTCAAACGACAAGTCAGGCTCCGCTAACAATCTGCGTTGTATGCGGTCGTCTGCAATGCCACATATGAGCCTATCTCGTAGCATTTCGGTCAGTCTGTCCCCATAATCACAATGTTGTGCCAGTTCCCTCAACACTGCGACATACTCCATTACCGTTTCATTAGCCATTCTAGTCCTTGAATTTAACTTGAACCTCTGGACTATTGCACTCGGCTTCGGATTATAATGTGACTGAAGTAAACTCGTCAACTCTGTGAACGATTTGTCCCCCGGTTTATCCGGACTCAATAAGTTCCTCATCAGACTGTCGTCTTACTGCCCACCGAGCTTAGCAATATGGCTCGCTTCCGACCCGCTTCCATTATCTGGTTTGCCTCAAAAAAATGTTCCAACACTTCACAATACTCCTCCCAGGTCTGTGCCTGACAGTCGTATGCAACCAGTGACCCCAACATGGAACCAGACATCACTCCAGTAGGCCCCGTCTCTTCGTCATCCGACATGAACTGCAGCCCACCAGTTTACTCGCAGCGGACTCGGAGGCATCCCATCCTCTCGTCGCCAATATGTTATATCGTGGTAAGGAAGGAGACCACACGGTTTATGAAGTTGTAAGGCCTTTCTTTATTAAGAGCCTCCAGGTGCGCACCCATGCTTCTTCACACAACTTCTGCAAGTCATCTACTACACAGAACCAACAAGTTACCAGAGAATACAGAACCAACAGTACATGCTGAATTCCCCACAGCGCCCCTACAGTACAACAACCACATTACCAGCCCGAATACTACACATGTATACTATCATGAGAGAGACTTTTTCCTCTAAAGTGAGGCCAGTTCAATTCTTTTACAGGTAACCTATTGATAATATATGAGATATGGTTTAATGCAACAGCTCTAACTTTTACTGCTCTGGGAGTACTTTATAAGAGAGAGGCAAAGTCTGCAGGACATCTCTCTCTGCTAACAAATCATTGCACTCTACTTTCTAGATCTGACCGTTTTCAACTTCATAAATTCTCTTAGTTGTGCTTTGAGAGAAAGTTTCTTTATAAAAGATCATGAGTAAAATCTTGCTTATCTTAAACAGCCTTTAAAGTTAGGCCTTTAAATAAACTTCTACTACAAGGTCTGCAGATCAGACAGACAGCTCACTTTTAAAAGGACTTTAGCATTCTGCTGTTAATTCTCTTAAATGTGCTGTATGGGAACATTAGAGTGAGAAGGGAATGCAGACAGGCCTGGGTCCACAAAATAACACAAAACTGACACAAAAATAAAGAAAGTAAGTGCTTTCATCCCAATCAGAAGCTGACAAAGTTCCCCAAGTGAGATGAAAGCATGTCATTTCTTTGTTGTTTTAAGTAATTAAAGAATATTTTGTGGACCCGGGACTATCTGCATTCTGTTTTCACTCAAGTCTGTTTCTTGGTCGTGAGTTGCCATCTTAGGAGGCTGCACGGGAAAGTTCAAAATATTAGAAATATGTTACATAAACTACAGAAATGCCTCAAGTTAAAATACTCAGATTGTAATTTTGTTATTGCATAAACCAGTTTAGTTAGTGGTTAAGCTAACTGTATTTAGGGTGACTCTACTAGACATAAACCTTAGATATTTTAGTGCACCTGCATTTCTCTTAATTTGTAAGATGGGTATGACTATTACTGTCACTTGACATTTTCAGCACTCTCCTGTTCAGGGTCATGAGGACCTGAAACTGGTAATAGAAAGCAATAGACTAAGGCATGGAACCAATCTTCGATGACACACCAATCCATCAAAGGCTGTAGGTACATGTATGTGCACATACAAACAGATACACAAATGTGTGCAGGAAATCTCTCTCTGCTAACAAATCAGTGCAAATGGAATATGAAAAATTCACAACCCAGCATGTTTTTAAGATGTGGAAAGAAAGTGGCGACCATGTGAGATAATAATGCTAAGCGCTGCTCCTCTCTGTCATCTGCATTTCCACTTAGTCTGTTATACCCAAAGATTATAATAATTTACTACAGTACAATGTACTACCCAAAACTGTTTCTCTGCTTTACCCATGCTAACTGCATGGAGGGGCTCCAGCTCCTCCATGACAAAGGACAGGATGAAGTCACGACTAGAAAATGAATGAATACCAATTCTGCTATCATTTCAACTAAACCTTAGGTGTTGCTTGATTTACCTTCTACATCTGAAACAGGATTTATCTTTTGGGTAATACCTTTAAAGGATTTCAGACCACAAAATAAAATAAATAAATACTGCAGAAAAATTCATCCATACATAACTGAATGTTACTGCAGAAAATTCAGTATGGAGGACTTACATCTAACATAAACAGATAATTATTCATTTTACCCTCTCTCAGCAGGCTACCTGGAAATAATACATTCTAACAGCATCAACAATTTATACACAATTGTATTTTAAAACCTCATCACTATAAAACACAAATGAAAGGCAACACTTTTAGCTAACATATGCTTAGCATTTATGTTTTCCCTAAAGAAAAACCCAACATAGTAATCATTAATATCTAGTTAAAAGAAAAAAATCCATTTAAATAAAGCAGTCAAAGAAATCAGCTTGTGGCTGTATTGTAAACTTAGAAAACAAATTAAATCAAGTTGAATTATTAATAAATACAAGGTATGCATAATCAGAAGCTTGGCACAGTAAATCTTTCAAAGTTTAATCAATAGCATCATAAATGGAAAAAGCGGGGTTGTAGAAGAATGGATGGATCTTAAGAAGTAGTGATTCTTCATTTTCATTAATACTATAACTCTACTTACTTTTTATCAGTCCCATCATACAAAATTACTGTGTATGTAGAAGTTAAAAATAAAAAAGGCGTAATTCATAGGTTCATAGGATGATACTAGGCTATTGGCCTGCAGGCCCTTATAAGCCTAGCCAAGAAATTCACCTATGTTCCCACAAAATCAGCACTTGTTACCCCTGTCCAGCAGGGACACAGGTGGGATCCCAGGGGTGTATTTTCTGTTTCCTATCCAGTCATCCAGGATCCTCTTAAAGAGGGCTAGTGAGGTACTCTGTTTGACATAGAGAGGGAGTCTATTCCACAGATGGGAGAGTCTTTGGTACACAAATGTATCCCGCCAACAAGTTCTATAAATGTCACAGACCAAGTCGAGGCCTTGAGTGCGGGCTGCACGAGTGGAGTTTGATTTATGGATATGCAGCAACTCCATGAAGGCTGGGTCTGAGATGGCCTTGTATGCCAGACACAGGACACCTCTGAGCAGTCTATACGAGACTGAGTAGAGGGACAGGGATTTTAGCCTATCTGTATAGGATGGGTGTTTGTGACCCTGGATTTTCCTGGTCAGGAACTTCTGTGGTCTCTCCAGCTGCTGCATGTGCTTGGCAAGGTACATACCAAAGGGGGCACTGTCCTCAATAATGGGTCTGATAAGGGACTCCTTGTTCCTGGAAGAAATACCCTTCCTTATGAGGTGGGCCATGTAGAAACCCTTCTGTACAACAAAGGCAACATGGTGGTCTCAAGTCAGGTTGCTATCAACTTTGGTGCCAAAGTCCCTCATGACTGATTGCGTGCTTAGTACGTTATTAATGTGATAATTAGTGGGGACACCATTTTTCCCCAAAAGGGATAATGATGCATTTCTTGGCATTCAGTTTGAGGCCATGCTTTTGGCACCAGTCATTAGCTTGGGTAAAGGCTCTCTTGGAGGCTGTTCATATCACTAGGGGAATTTAAGACAGCATCCAGTTTGCAGTTTTCTGCACACTTGGTCAGCCACAGACCACTGGTTTTGTCATACACCTCAGAAAAGTATATCCCAAACAGCAGAGGCCCCAAGGCCAATCCTTGGGGTACACAGCTCATTATGGGTCTACTACTAGAGATGGCTTCTCCTATTTTGACTGAGTGGGTTCTATCAGTGAGCCAGTTAGCTACCCATCTGGTAACATATGGGTTGATGCCTAGCTGGGGGAGTTTATCTATTATGCCAGAGTGAAAAATAGTGTTGAAGGCTTTGGCTAGGTCAAAGTAGGTGGTGTACAGTGTGCACCGTCTTCCCCTCATCCATGGCTTTGTTGACTATTTCAAAGAAGTTGACCAAGTTTAACAGGCATGGTCTCCCTTTGACAAAATCAATCTGTGGGGTCAAGTGTTTGGAGGTTGCCGATGCCCTTGTTCATAAGGTCCATGATAATGCATTCCATGGCCTTGCAGATCAGGCTAGTTAGGTTGATGGGCCTATAATTGCCTGGGTCAGTGGATGCTCCACATTGTTGTAGAGGGATGACAGTGGCTGTCCTCCATTCAGCTGGGACAAAGCCGGTGTTCATGCTTTGGTTGAATATGTGCCTAAAGGAGGTCATGCCTGAGTTTATGTAGGGTATAACCAGGGATGCTGTCAGGTCCCATGGAGACTGTAGTTTTTGCCTTTGAGAGGGTATTAAAAACCTGCTCCCTGGTGATGAGTGGAGGGGGGCAGGTGCTGGGGATGTCACCATAAAGTTATGCTAAAGACATTATTTTGAGATAATATTTTTCATTTAGGTTATATGCCTCATAGCAAAAAATTTCACTGCCACTGCTGGGCACAATTCATCAACACAATGCACAGATGCATGCAGGCATTCTGTGCACTACGTTAGCATGCTGGCATTTTGGAACATGATTCACTGTCATGGATCGCAGTACTGAATGGCTGCATACAAAGGAATGTCTCGTGTTTGTGAAAGATGCACAACAATATATTATGCACTCCAGAGCCACTAACATTCTGATTGCCATATTGCACCCACAGGCACTGAAATGCAATACAGCACAGCACAGAACAGATCTATGGTCTAGTGATCCATGGTTTGATTCCCTCAGCCTCCATTGCCTAACTATGTGACTGTGAGCAAGTCACTTAACCAGACAGCACTCCCTGGTCGAGTCTGAAAAAGGTCCTTGGAAATCAGTGCTCTACCCCGGTAAACAAATACAAATGAAATAAAATCATTAACAAGGCATGTGTCAGAAAAGTACAGTTGTGTATATAAACTTACCATAACAATAGATGTTTGAAGAGATCACTGTTGCAGTAGTCTACTGTATATGGGACGTATCCTGCAAAGGATCAGATGTCTGGCCAGCTTTCAAAGCTTTATGGCACCTTCCACTTGCTCGTTCACCCGTCTAAGCTGGAGACTAGTTGGTATAAGAGAAGATGTACACACACCGAAAATCATAGCATTCATGTCACAGAAACAAGGAGCCCTAGAACCCTGTTAAGAAAATCTGTATTAAGAAAAAAAGGGAAGACAGGATCCCCATCCTGGCATAAAACAAGAAGGGTGAAGGAGGGAGGGTGTGTGTATTGCAACAGTAATCTAGCTGAACATCCACTGTTATGGTAAGTTTACTCACACAGCTGTACTCTGTCACAAGTCCATAAGCTATATGGGACAGAATGAAGGATCACAGCCTAGGAGTCCATGAAGAATGGTTCTAGCAAAGCCTGCCTTGGACCTAGAGAAACAGTCAATTTTGCAGTGTTGGTAAAAGTATCAAGAGAAAACCAAGTTGCTGCCTCTAGAATATTTCTAGAGTCCACGCCTTTCCAAAAACAGTAGAAGCTGACACAGCCCTGCTAGAACAGGTCCTGAGTTTTCCTGGAAATGCTCTGTCATGATATGAACATTGAATAACCATTTCAAAATAGCCTGTTTTGATACTGATTGCCTCTTTTTTCATAACTTCATAAAAAATTAACAAATGATTAGAATTTCTGAAGTCCTTTATCCTGTCAGTGTAGCATCTGACTTGTCTGAGGACATCCAGTTCAATTCAAACTGAACTCTAAAACCACTTTTGGCATAAAAGGAGGGTTAGTACTCTTTATGAAAGATGATAGGGATGAATCACTAAATCACCATATGAGCTTGCAGCTCAGATACTCTTCTTGGAAAAATCAGAGGAATGAATAACATTGTTTTCCAAGATAAGAACTTTAGATCAACACCGTAAGCTGTTTCAAAAAGAAAAAGCATAAGCTTTTCCAGCACAAAGTTAAGATCCCAGGCAGGAGTCACCTATTTTCTAGGTGGACAAATATGTAATACCTCTTTCAGAAACTGCTTCACTTGAAAGAAAGAAGAAAAAGGGATCTACAGGCAGACAGACAGAAATTGACAAAAAAAAAAAGAATCAATGTAGGAGTAAGAAGGCCCAGAGATCAATAACTCATACACATATTGTAGAACCAAAGTTGTTAGAGCCTTAAAAAGGTCTTGTTTCATTCTCTGGTACCAACTAGAAAATTGTTTTCACTTAGTCATATATGATTTTCTAATAGCAGGTTTCTTAGCCTCCTTTAATACCTGATGCATTTTCCCCTGAGTAAAGGTGCGTAAAGGTATGATGATCCTGAGGGAAGCAGAGTGTAAGATCATACCACCATTACTGGAGGGTCCTGATGCAGATAAAGCATTCAACAGAGTAAGCTGGGATTTTATGAGTAGGGCAATGGAAGCATTTGCATTCCCTGATGCAATAATAAGATTAATTAGGAGGATATTATGAGGAATCAGAGGCAAACATTAAAGTGAGAGGGTTCTTTTCTGAACAAAGAAACCAGGCAGGGGTGTCCTCGTTCCTCATTATTTGTTTTATATTTAGATCCATTGGCAAAGAAAATAACAGACCCAGAAATTCAAGAATATAATTGGTATGGTAATCAAGAAATGTTGCCTTTATTTGCAGATGATATTATTTTGTACCTGATAAAATCAGAAAAGGACATTTCAGTGTTGTGGAACATCTTGATAGAGTTTCAACTCTTTTTGGGATATAAAATTAATGAAGATAAATGAAAGGTTCTAGCTGATTCTCTGAGACAGCCACTGATGCATGGAACAGAATACCAAATTACATTAAAGCAAGCACTAATTTAGATATTTTTAAGTACAGCCCAGACACTTATTATGGGAACAACTGTTTTGGTATATTGGGAGACTATAAGGGCATCAATACCCATGGTTTAAATATTTGTATGTATGTATGTATGTATGTACCCACACTTAAATTGGTCTGGCAATACACATATTTGTGGGATACGATAAAATGAAGTATTTAGGAGTATGGATTAAACAGGATTCTGTGAAAGGCAGCTAATAATATGTGAGAAGAGACTAAAAAGATAATAGAAAAACTGAGTAACTGGAAGCTGTTGTTTATGGATATGGATAAGCAAGATATAACAAGTGAAAATGTTTCTAGTCCCTTTAGTTTTATGTACAGGTCAGGTATATTTTTATCAACTAGAGGAGAAGTTGTTGACAATAATAAAGAATTGAAAGAATTTATCTAGGAGTGGAAAGGGCAAGGGTCAAGTGAGATAAACGTTGATCCTTCCAACAGAACAAGGTAGTTTAGGATTACCTGATCTGAAGGGATATTTTAGAATTATACAGTTAAGGTTCATATACATAACACAAGCAGAAAGCTATAATTAAAAGTGTAAATGGATGACGATGAAACAGGGTGGAAATTCACAATATAAAGAGTGAGTGGGATTTTGGATGCGGATTCTTAAGGAGGATAACAACAGCCATACAGAATACTATATTCATAAAACAGCAAAACGTATCCCAAGAACTAAGCCACCACAAGAATGGAGAAAAAAGATTTTTGCTGATAGGGATGACTGCAATTAGGGGTACACAGAATAGGCAAGAGGGGGCTAAAATTTACTATAGAAAACTAGCAAAGGTACCAAGTTACTGGGAGCAAATAACTAGAAAGGGAAAGGTAATAGAATGGGAACAGTCCAAGAAGACATTTGGACTGCAGGATAGAGACCATCTTTCCCCATCAGGAAGTGATATCAGAGTATAGGCTAAGGGACAGAGGTCGGGGAATTCAGTGAATGACCTGCTCTGGTAGAGTTTTTAGTTGAATCTAAAACGGATGCTGCTATTAAAAAGGGATATTTAGTAGGGCATATAACATCCTGCTCAATAACTACAGGAATCAATCAGAGGATGTTATAAAAGATTGGAAAGAGAGATTGGATAAGAAATCCACAACGAAACAATGGGAGGACATATGTATGCTTCCAAAGTAAGCAACAAAGTCTAAAAGATTTAAGATTGTTGCTTGGAAGTGTTTGGATAGGTATTTGTATACCCCAAACAGACTTCAAAATATTTTTCCTCAGGTAGATGGCAAATGCTGGAGATGTGATGGGGAACAGAGAGGCAACTGAGAACATATGTTTGGGGAGGATAATGTGAGTTGAAAGATTTCAAAAATTTTGTACACAGTAGTGTGTCAGAAGTGTTTGTTGAGTAAATGGGTGCAACTAAGGAAATTATTTTTTGAGCAGGGATCCAAGATCTGAATTGCCTATACATAGTAAGGCCTTGCTAAATTTTATTCTGGTGGGTACTAAATAAGCAATTACAAGAAAATGGAAATAAAAGTCTAAAATAACAGTATTTGACGCATTGAATATTATTACAGAGATGAAAAAAAAATGGAAGTGAGATCTTTAGAAAAGGGTAGGAGCAAATTACATAGATAAAAATGGAAATTGTGGGAACAATGCATGCAGAATAATATATTTTGGAGGAAGAGTGAGTTTTAAGGCAAGACAGAAATCAAGGTAAGACAGAAATAGAGTGATTTATGTAATGTTGGACTGATGATAGCTACACAAAAAATGTGATGTTTGTAACTAGGAATATGTTAACATGGTTTGTTGTACTTTATATAAATGTATGCTTCCTTATGTCTTAAGTGATAATTCAATAAGGGTGTTAAAAAATCTATAATATAGGCTGTGAAGAACTGGAAGGCTGAGGTGGATGAGAGAGCTCCTGTCTTGTGTGAGTAAGTCCATCCTGTGAGGAAGCTTGTGGTTATTGCCCTTGATCATTTTCAAACGAAGGGACAGCCATTGTTGCCTGGGCCAAAAGGCATTATCAGTAATATTCTTAGTCCTTTCTGATCTTTAAAATGACTCTTGGTTTCAGAAGAAAGGGTAGGAAAGCATACAGGAACACTCACATCCATGGGAATGAAAAGGCATATGTATTCCAGTCCTTTCTGCAAGTACCCTGGAGAAGAACGTATTAACGGTCTGTTAAGAATGGAGACAAACCAATCTACTTCAGGAGTTCCCCACAGGTAAATGATTTCTTTGAAGACCCTGGAATGCAACTTCCTTTCATGCAAGTCTGTTCTGCTTCTGCTCAGCTTGTCTGCTACAAAATTTTGCTCTGCTTGATGTGAGCAGCCTGTAAAATAGATTGAGCTACAGGGCTAGTATCCAGGCTAGCACTGCTAATCTGCAAAGTTTTTAAGATCTGATTCTCTCATTTATGTACCATATTACTTTGGTATTGTCTGTGATGATTAACAGATGTCCTGGATTCCAGATTTTACACCTTCTCCCCTTTGGAAACAACTCCCTATGCAAAATCTGATGAATCTGTGGTTAAAGACGGAGTAGGGGCTGGGAGAGGGAGTTAGACCCAGACTGAAGAATTATTTCAAACATTCAAACACCAGAGAATTTCCCTCTTGAGAAAACTTAACACCAGAATTTGAAAGGAGAGGGGGGTACTGCTGCTGGGTCCAGACTGATTTGAAGAACCACTTATATTTCCTCAACTGTAGTCTGGCTAGAGGAATCGTGAAGACTGAAGAGGCCATAAATCTTGACATCTTGAAATAGTTCTTAGATGTGTACATCTGTCCGGAAAATGTTAGGAATTGTTCCTAGTAAAAGTCCACGTTGTCTTGAGGAGGAAAGCCCATCGTGAGAGCTGTATCTAGGAGACAACCATGGAATGAGGGATGATTTTTCTAGGTTTACCTAAAAACATGGGTTAGGAAGGAGGCTCGTTATGAAAAGAACAGATTTTTGACAGACTAGTAAAGAGTCTGAAAAAATAAAGCAGTCTGATGCCCTGCAATAAGTCATTATCGGAGCCAGACATTTTATAAACACTATTGGAAGTGCTGACAACCCAAATGGTAAAACAGAAAACTGAAAATGTTAACCAGACACAGAAAATTATAAAAAAAATAAATTTCTGTGAATTGCAATGTGATGATAAGCATCTTCTAAGCCTAGAGTTACTAAGAAACTGAAAGGAGGAATTAGAGGTAAAACTGACTATAAAGAAAACATTTTGAATTTTGTCATCTTGATGTGAAGGCTTAGAAAAGAGAAGTCCATCACAGGTCTCCAGGTTCCTTCTTTCTTTGGCATCAGAAAATCATTGAGTAAAGAACTTTTTCTATTTGATGGAGTGGGACAGCCTTTATTACTCCCCGAGACACCATTTGATCCAGGATCAGAGGAAACAGAGAGGTCTGACTGTGTGGATTGGAATTCAATGAAATGGGGACATAGTCCCACTGCTAATTGTACTCTTTCTGTATAACTCTCAGGACCCAAGTGTATTAAGTAATCGAATATAAAAATGGTACGTGAAGATAAAGATTTTGAGAAAGGTTTAAAGGGCTGCCAGGGTGGGGAAGGGAAAGAGATTGTTAGGTGGCAAAATCAATCTGATTAAATATTGTCCCTGGGCTTGGAAAGGGCCTCCTTTCCTTTCTTTTCCTTTCCTTTTTAGAACCTCCCTGCCACTGCTTCTCAAAAAATTGTCTGCCTGTATTCTTTTGGGATTGTTTGAAATGTTTCTCATAAAAGGGCCCTGGGATAGAAGAAATTTTATGATTATATTTGGGGATGAGAAGTGAAAATCTGATAAACTAAATGGATTAACTTTCTCCTTTCATCAAATTTCTCAAGAAACTCAGCAGAGGAAGACCAAATAATACTTCTTTATCCAGAGATGCATTCAAAAGTTCTACTTTAACATCCTTTGGTAAACCCTGTGTGCTCAGCCAAGCAAATCTCTGCATAACTGACCCAGTGGCAGTGACTCTAGAAACAGCATTAATATGAACATTTAAGAGAATGTTTGGTAATTTGAGACAATGTGGAAAGCAAATAATCTAAGGATGTCTTAGTGTCTTGATGTAGGAAAGGAGATCAGCAATCTATTTTTTTTTTTCATATTGTCAAATAAAGCCAGAGAAAACTTTCATAGGTTGGTACTAGGCTATCGGCCCTAGGGCCTATACAAGCCTAGCCATAACAATTCCCTGGATATTTCTTCCCACAATATTTACTTCCCTGGACCCCTGTCTAGCAGGGTGACTGACGTGATCCCCGAGGTGAATTTCCTATCTCCCATCCAACTGTCAAGGTTCCTTTTGAAGAGGACCAAGGAGGCGCTCTGCTTGACATGTATGGGTAGTCTATTCCAGAGTATGGGGAGTCTCTGGGTCAGGAACCTATCCCTCCAGCATGTTTTGTTCATTGTGATGACAAGGTTTAGATCCCTAGAGCATGTGGCTCTGTGGGATTGGGATTTCTTTAAGTGGAGCATGTCCAACAGCTCTGGGTTTGACATAGCCTTGTATGTTAAGCAGAGATCACCTTTGAGTAGACGATACGCCACAGAGTATAGCTGGAGTTTTTTTTAGACAGTCAGCATAGGGCATCTGCTTTAGGCCTGTGATACTTTTAGTAAGGTATTTCTGTGGTCTTTCCAGCTGTTGCAGATGTCTTGTGAGGTACATACCAAAAGGGCGTTGTACTCTATAATGGGTCTAATGAGGGATGAGTACAGTGGGACAATGACCTCCATTTTTCTGGATGAAAAGCCCTTAGTGATGAGGTGTGCCACACAGAAGGATTTCCTGACTGTTGCGGCGATGTGGTTATCGAAGGTGAGACCACTGACCACCTGTGTCCCTAAGTCTCTCATCACACTTTTGGTGTTTGGTGTATTGCCACCTATGTGGTAATTCATGGGTACATGGTTGTTCCCAAAGGGGATAACTATACATTTCTTGGCATTAAGCTTGAGCCCATGGCTCTGGCACCAAGCATCTGTTTCTGTAACGCCCTTTTGTAGAATATCCACATCATTTGGGGATTCAATAATGGCTCTCAGTTTGCAGTCATCTGTGAACTTTGTTAGCCACAGTCCCTTAGTGTTGGCCTGTACTTCAGAGAAGTAGATGCTAAACAAGAGCGGTCCCAGGACTGAACCCTGAGGTACTCCACTTGTCACGTGTCTGGAGCTGGATTTAGAGTCGGCTACTTTTACAGTCTGGGTTCTGTCAGTAAGCCAGATGGCAACCCATCGAGTGACGTAGGGATTAATGCCCAGTTTAGTAAGTTTATTTATGATTCCAGAGTTGGGGGATGGTGTCAAAGGCCTTGGCGAGGTCCAGTTAGGCTGTGTGGACCTCCTTACCCTCGTCCACAGCTCTGGAGACTAATTTGAAGAAGTCAATCAGGTTAAGGAGACAAGATTGGCCCGTCACGAACCCAAACTGGGTGGGGTCCAGTGTTTGAAAGTTGCCAATGTCTTTATAAGTTCCATGATAATGCATTCCATGCCCTTGCAGATCAGGCTCATCAGACTGATGTGATGGTAGTTCCCAGGATCCAAGGTAGATCCCCCTTTGTGGAGTGGGATAACTGTTGCTGTGCACCACTCAGTGGGCACAAAGCCTGAGGTGAGGCTATGATTAAACATGACACTTAGGTGAGGTGCCAGTTCATTTTGTAGTACATGTAGTACACAGCCCGGGATGTCATCTGGTCCCATGGATGCTGTATTCTTTGCTTTGGAGAGTGCGGTTTCTACCTGTGTGGCTGTGATTACCGGAATTTGGCAATCTTTTGGTATTGAGATGGGCCTTTTAGGGGGTGAAAGGGGGGTGAAGTTGGCACTAAATCGATCTACCAGGATACTGACAATATCCTTGGGATCAGTATATGTAATGCCATTCTGTTGTAGCTCAGAGCAGATCTGAGCATTGCCATTTAGATTCTTGACATAACTATAGAATGCCATGTGGTAGTCTTTGGAATCTTTAGCAATTTTATTTTCGTAGCTTGCTTTGGAAGATTTTATGAGGGATCTCAGCTTCTTACTAAGGCTGGTAAGGGAGTTTTTTGCATCCTGGGATTTTCCTCTTTTCTGCAACAGTTTCTTCCTTCTGTTGTATAGTTTGTTTATGGCAGGGGACCACCAGATTAACTTCCTTTTCTGGAGGAGAGTGTCTTGGTTATATTTGGAATGGCACAATTCATGCACAAGTGGATGTCAGAGGCTAGATTAAGATCCCTGGAGCAAATGACTCCCATGCAGTCTGATTTATGAATGTGTAGCATTTCCATCAAGAGTACATCAGAGACTGCCCTGTAAGCCAGACACAGGTCACCACAGTGACAGGACTTTCAGTCTTTCCACATAAGATTTGTTTTGTGTTACTTATAATTTCTTGGTGAGAAACCTCTGTGGTTTCTCCAATTGTTGCAGGTGTCTGGTGAGGTACATGCAAAAGGGAGCATTGTACTAAATTATTGGTCTGATGAGGGCTGAGCATAATGGAATTATAACATCCTTAGATCTAGATGAGATTCCTTTACTTATAAGATGTTCCTTACTACTGCGGATATGTAGTCAAAGTTCATGTTGCTATCAACCTGAGTACCCGGATTACATACCATTGGGTCTACACTTAGGGGGCTACTGTCTATAATGTTATTATCAGGGATGTCAGCTTTCCCAAAGGGAATAATAATGCATTTTTTTGCATTTAGCTTTAATTCGTGGCTTTGGCACCATTTGTCTGCATTAACCCTGTCTGCAGTATATTAACATCATTGGGGGACTCAGTGACTGCTCCCAATTTGCAGTTGTCAGCATACCTGGTCAGCCACAGACTGTGCAAGTCACAACAGCCCCGCTGCATTATTCCTCAGAAATGGGATGATCCCCAAAGCTCAAACAATATGGGTGGAAAGATGAATTAGAGTTCAGGATGTCCTGTAGAACAGCCTTAGTGAATCCAGTACTGGATATGGTAAAAATACCCAGTTTATAATGTTTGGTAAGTGTGAGAACAGAGGACCAAGTAGCTGCTTCACGGATGAGTCTAGTGTCCAAACCTTTCAAAAAATGCTCCTGAGGTTGAAACTGCTCTAAGCAGCAAAAGCCCTTTCATTTTTTGGAAGATCCATGCCATGATTATTATAACAGAACTGAATAGAAAGAGAAAACTATCTAGAAACAATAAGTTTAGAAATTGTCTGATCCTGTAACGGTTTGAAATGTTGGGACTCAAAATGCTAAGTCCCAGAATGTGAAAACTGAATGACCAAAAATCCAGACATATATAAATTAAGTCAAAGATGGTCAGTTCTTGGAATATTCTCTTTTGAGTCTGTATTAAGTTTGGAAGGTGAAAAACTCCACCTCCCACACTGGCAGTGGGGGAGGAAAGTTTAAAGACAAATATCAGTGTTAAATATTTGCTCTTCTCTTGTACTTCCTTTTACCAATGTTTCAAGACTCAGCATTTGAATACAGATCAGTGGTCTCTTTTTCATCTCATCATACGACAAAAAATGTTTGTTTTTTTTACAATTTTAGTTCAATCCAAATAAAATCTGAGTTGCATATGTCTAATTAGTGTATTCCCCCCTTACTTTGTGGATTAGGATAAAAGGCAATGAGCACAACTGTCTGGTTGAGGGTAAATTCAAAGTACCTTTGACATAAATACGGTTGCCACTTTTCGTTGTGGCTAAAACTGGACTAAAGCCAAACCCCTTGCATCACCAGTAACCCCACCCACCCCTCTCCAGCCCATATCCTGCCCATTTTATGATGCCACAAGTACATCACCTGGTAGGGAACACCCTCTTTTTCCATTCCTGCTGCCAGTTTTTGGCTGATTTACTATGCTTTTCTGTAAAAAAGCATAGTAAATCAGCTGATTTACAAACTCCGATAGTTTGTTTCCTTTTTTGAATCAGAGTTTGTACAGTGTTTTCCGGACTACTGGAGAATCAGTTTGATTTCTGGATAGTCCAGAAAAAAAACAGAGGGGTGGCAACCCTTGAAATAAAGGAAGGGTTGGTTCTCAGACTCACCTTGTGTTTGCGAGAGACTGAGAAAGGTTAAATACATATATCCTGTAACTCACATACATCTTCAGAAGAAGTTAAGGCTACCAACAAAACAGTCTTCTAGCTTGCGAATTTAAGACACAAGCTGGCTGCCGGGTCAAAGGGAGCTTGAGTTATATTTTCTGAATATTTTATGAAGATCTAATTGTAAATATTTAGCTTTATTGAAAAATTTCCTAGGTTTTGAATTCAGGACACACTCCACTGGTTTGGAAAATATCTGTTAAGAAATATTTTAGTAAACCTACTTATATACTAACTGCATAAATATTGGTAATCAGAAGCAAACAGTGTATTCTTAAGTGTAAAGTAGGTTAGTAGCACTGGCTTTCGGTCATACTACAGCATTCATGACTACCACTGTTTGAAGAAAAAAAGATGCACTTCTTGTCAGTTTAGATATTAGCTTACAGAAAACTATAGTCTGTATTAGGTTTTTCCTGTTATGTACATTGTTTCTTTTCAAAAGAAAATGAAAGGATGTGTGAGGTATGAAAAATATTAGCAAACAGTTTAAAATCCAAAATTTGTCGTTTACACGATTAGCCATGGTTATACTAGTTTACAGGAATAAAGACATGAAATTAACAACCTGCCTTATTACACCCATACTGGAAATGTGAATTATCTTTAATCTAAAACTGGAAGAAAAAAGCAAGCTTCTTCAGAGCCCGTACTTAATTCAATTAGACTCAAAATGTTGTTGTTGTGTCTTTCGGCTTTTCCCGGTTAGGGGTCGCCACAGCGGAACTCCGGTCCGCTAATGATTGGCAGATGATTGTTACGTGCCGAGTTGCCAGCCCTGACGCACAGCCTTCAATGAAGGTACGCCCATTCACGCATGTCTCCACGCAGAAGACGCTCTAGCTGAGAATCGAACCCGACAGCGTCTTACCAACCAAAATTACTTGGTTTAGAGCAAATTAAAAAGGCCATCTCTATCTTTTAGTTATTACACACTGCCTGGTATCCTGCAAGTAAATGTAAGAAATAATATGTCACTGCACAAGAACTTTCCAATCGCATCTAGAATTTAAAAAAAAAAGAATGAAGGATCTAGATCAACCCTGTCTTTGGATCTGCTCCGGTAGATAGCAAATATTGGAGATGTAATGGGGAAGAAAGAGAGAGTGAGAACATGTTTTTTGGGAGTGTAATGAGTTGGCAGATTAAATAAATCTCTACAGAGTACTACATCAGAAATATTGGGAGAGCAAATGTCTGTAACTAAGGAAATTATTCTTTTGAGCTGGCACACAAGAACTGAATTACCTAAACACAGCAAGGCCTTTGCTGGCTGCCAAAAGGGCAATTACAAGTAAATGGAAATTGGATATTGTAAAAGAGAGAAAAGAACTGAAGATGGATTTTTAGAAGCAAATTAAATAGAAATAAATGGAATTTGTGGGAACAATTCATGCAGAATATAATGTTCAGGAGGAAGACTGAGGTTTAAGAGAAGGCAAGAACAGAGTGACTTGTTTAATGCTGGACAAAGACAGTTGTTATAAAGAAAGAAAACATGTATAATGCATGTAAATGAAAAAAAATGTTAGTATGGTTTTCTTCTTTTCTATTAATGTGTGTGTGCCTATGTCTTAAGTGACATTTTAATAAAAGTATCTGAACCTAAAGAATAATAAGAAGAGGTAATAAAAGATTGCCTTCCTGCATAACTGTGTTCTGGAAGCAGCTGATTTTCTTTGGAAGTGAAAAACTTCAGGATGGTGTGTGTTATGGCAGTTTCAGAAACTATTTTTTTCATGTAAAACATTCAGTAACTCGGCAGTTGGTTGGTTAAAAGGCAGACTTCTTCTAAGAGACATATCTAGAGTCAGAGTTTTTACTTCCTTTAGAAACTTGTCAGATTTAACTCAAGCATGGTTTATATGTTAAAACATGGCACTGCAGCCCTATAACTATCATCAATGGAAGTGTAAGAGCCAATAACATAACCAGGGTGTGGTGAATGAGGTGGTTGCCCCTGACAGAAACTGCTAGGGGATGAGGCTGGCAGTGGTAAGGAGCTGACGCATTGGACATGAGCAAAGTGCTGGTATTCATTTCAGTACCTGATGCTGATATTTTGGCTTCTGAAATAAATTCATTTAGTAATGGTTTCATGGAGCTTGTATATGCTCCTAGCTACAGTTCAAAACTTGACCTTTTTTCAACTTTGGACAATCTTTTAACTTTAGTCTTCAGCTTTGGGTTGAGGGGATGCTAGTCTGGGGACTGCTCAAGATGCCAAATGACATAGTTAGAGCTCTGCTAACAGCATTTCAAAGTATGCACAGCTATCTTATCAAATACTCTGATCAAATTGTCCTAATCTGCTTGGAATCTCTATTTTTTAAGTATATGCTCTGTGCCAGAACTATACTCTGATAAGAAATTATGTGGGTAGGGTAGCTGATAGTCAAATAAAGTAATGTTGTCTCGGGAACATACCATAATTGTTTGCTTGAGTAAATTCACTATTGCAGTATTGAGTCTTGGGATTCCTGCTTGCAGAAGACTGATGACTGGCCTAACTTCCAAAGCTCTTCATCATCTTTTCTAGTAGCCTCGCAGACACCCTCACACATGGAGGTCAAGATGTTAGTGGGATAAAGCAGCATCAGTCAGTGCCATCTTCTGATCCTTCTTGTCTTAGCTGGAGCAATACAAAGATGCCTGAGCATGAATCACTAAGGGATGACCCACTGACAGGAAAAAGGAAGCTACCCATAGGACCCCCAAAACTGCTTCTCTTGGCAGTAGGTAAGCCTTGAGGAGAGGAGGTGTCTGATCAAGAGATAGATCGGGAAGGTAGAATCCCTGATTTGGTTATTCACCCCCCTCAACCCACTGGTGTCCAAGATGGAGGAGGAGAAATGGTACTGCAACACTGAATACACTTGAGCATGTATAACTATGTTAAGTTCCTAACACAACTGCACTATGTTCACCACAATTATTCACTGTTGCAGTAATGACTCTTAAAAGACTCACAGAGTTTACGGGCCATAAAGTGTCTGGGAACTGGAGGGGGCAGGTGACAACAGTCCTTGAAGAATGGCTGTGGCAAAATCTGTTTTGACCCTGAAAGCACCTTAAGTAGCAATGTTTGGAAAAGATATCTATAGAGGACCTAGTAGCTGCCTTCGAGACAAGCAGGGTGCTGACCCTTCTCAGAAAGGCAGTGGTAGCTGCAGTAGCCCTACGCGAACGGGCTCTCACAGGACCTGAAATTGTCTTCCCATGGTAGAAGTAACAGAAACAGGTGTAATTTTCTAGCCATTTAGACACTGTCTGCTTGCTACTCCATTTCCTCTCCTTGCTTTTGATAAAGGAAATAACTAATCAGATATCCTCATGTACATTGTTCTCTTTTCTGTGCACATCTAGGGAATCTAAACTTCTTTCTCACTTATTCTGGAGACATGGAAATATACAAGGAGATGAAGAGTTTGGTAGTTCGACTGTCCCTGTGAACGATCAGGAAGAGTTCTCTTTATGAGAGTCAGCAGCTGTAAAATCTTTCTAGCAGAGTTTATTGACACCAGCAAAACAGTCTTCCAAGCAGAAACTTGAGGGCAAAGGAAGTACCAGGCTTGATAGAGAACAATATGAATTTCTTCTTAGGTGTTAAGATGGAATGGTTTCCTTTCAGGGTGTTCTTAAATGCATATACCTTTAATGAGCTATCTAACTGGCAACTGGGAATAAAGCAGATCCAGAAGCAGACACACTTTAATGGTTAAGACATATGCTTTTACTGAGGAATAAGATGGGCCTGTTTTATAGAGGTCAGAAAGGTAAGAAAAGGACCAGTGACACCTTGGAAGAATTTAGGTTCTAGTCTTTGTGTATGGCACCAGAGGGAAAACATTTTTCACTTAGCTAAATAGTTCATTTGTTCTTAGGTAGTTACTAGAGAGACAGTGACCTATATCAATTGCCCAGAGCACTACCTGGTTAAGTCACTTGCAAAGATTCACACAGTAAGCAAACAGAGGCTGAAAGAATCAAAACCTCTTTCACAGGAAGCAACTTAACAGTTCACAGCCTTAATCTTCTGCATTATGATTCCCTTCTATTGTGTTTCTTGAGTTTCCTCAAGATGCACAGGATATCCTTGTAAAACATACTCTTGAAAGCGATGAGTGTTAAGTCAGTCACACTGCCATTGTTAAAATTCTCAAGCTAGAGTGGATTACAGACAACTTGTGCTGAGTTAAGAAGAGATTCATATACTGAAGTAACTGAACCAGCTCTGCCCTTGTCAGACACAGAACCAGTATTGTTTGCCTAAAATGGGTCTACTAGCAGCATTTTTGGTCAGTCTTAATTTATCTTCTGTAGTATCTAGAGGATTAATAGCACTGAAAGGGAAACATACATAAACACACATGCCTAGGCAAAGGAGACGGCATCCTTTGCTCAGAACCCCACTGTTGGCATCCTGGTACAATATTTGTTCAACCGTCTGTCCCTGCAAAGGAAAATCATCCATCTCTGATGCACCTCATTTTTGAACTATGTTCATAAATATGTCCCTGTTTAGCATTTACTCATGGCAATTCAATTATGTTTTGCTCATCTGGTCTGTAAACAAACTCCCTTAGGATAAAATACAGAGTACTTTGAGAGTTGGGGTCTGACTCCTGAGCCATTTAAAATGCTTGCATTGCTAGTCTACACAAGAGGTACGAATGGAATGGGTACTCACTTGTTTACTCATACACCAATCAGGGTTCCCTGCTGCCACATGGGCTTGAATGCCTTGACAGTTAGAATCAATGACATTATCTTTTTTATGCTAATGTGCGTCCTCCTGAAGGCCTTGTCCAAAGTCCCCTGGACCTTCAGCTCCACCTCACACATGCTCCCCTCTCTGAGTGCAAAGAGTGTAGTGTCTGGGACTCCAGTGGCAGCTAAAATAGCACGCCCAGGTTGGGGCAAACTTTTTTTTTTATGCAGAATAGTAGCGGAATGGAGAACTGATACCGCCTGTTTCTCAGTTACCAGTGTCATCTCCTCATATGCAGTCTGGCTAAGGAATACTAGGATACAAGAGGTCATATACTATAAGACTCTGAGGAACTCTCCTGACAAGATTTTACTCTACCTAGAGACTGCAGTAAAGCAATGGGACAGAAAGTAGACCTTGTTTCAGGCAAGAAATTACTTTTGCTGTTCAGTATCCAGCAGTACCCCAGGAACAGCACTTGTCTCAATGGAATAAAGTGTGACTTTGGGAGGTTTAATGAACATTTCAGGGACTTGAAACAATTCAAGACATTGTTTAGAGTCTCCTGGATCTCTTTCAGGGATACTGCCTGGATAAGGGAATGACCCAGGTATGATGAAATATGTAAACTCTTATCCTGCAAAAAGGAATAAATAGAGCTAGGTATTTTGTAAAAACCTTAGGTACAGCAGACAAGCCAAACAGCAAGGGGGTGAACTTGTAGTGAGAACTTTAGAACTTTCTGCTTTGAATCTAAGGAAATGTCTACCATCCTGGCTATGCAGATCTGTAGGTGGGCATATTTTAAGTCCAGACTGACCATGAAAGCTTCTGGAAGGAGTAAAGACTCCTGTTATAACCAAGGACTAAAACTAAAAGCCAAGAAATGCAGACTCATACTCTTTAGCAAGCATGATTCTCCTTGTAACTTTCACATTGACAAGACATCCCTGAAAATTGTTAAGGATCTGGGAACCTATGTCAACAACGAACTGTTCTTTGATCACTATGCATCAGCTTTTGTAAGAAGTCTTTTTTTCATCATGCAGCTTATATTTAAAGGTATTGTGTCCAGATCCATGGATGTAACTGTTACACTGTACTTAGTATCCATTAGGCTGATCATTGAGGGTAATGCTCCTTTCGGTGCATACCTGTCTAAACACTGGTCACAACTGGAATAACCACAATGTTA
This sequence comes from Protopterus annectens, assembly GCF_019279795.1. Classification (NCBI taxonomy): domain Eukaryota; kingdom Metazoa; phylum Chordata; order Ceratodontiformes; family Protopteridae; genus Protopterus; species Protopterus annectens. Next base: position 1,912,356,717 of record NC_056731.1, read on the forward strand.
TCCCTCTAAAAAATCAAAGGCCTAAACTGTAAATTCCATGTGGACCATTTCAAAGTCTTATCCCTTTTCTCAGTATCATCTCTGCCTTGTGCATAGAGCTTCAACAGACCCTATTATGTCAAACCTATTACACATTTGCACGTCCAATGGTATTATAAACACCTGCTCAATTTCCAAGATGGCTGCACACTGATCAACAGCTCCCAGTGTGAAAAAAGAAACTGATAGATATGGGCCAGTAATTCTGCCAGTTTTAGCAAAATTCAGTTACCGGCTAATAAGTACACTGCCTGGATGCCAGCAAAGAAGAAACTTAGAGAGTCTGAAGGAAAATCAACTAGAAAAGGTGAAGAGAACACACGGACTGGGAAGAATCTTGCAGCTGTTCAGCAAGCAACAGTTCAAGCTCCAGCTCTGGGACAAGATATGGCTTCCAGTAATTTAAAGGAAATAATAAATCAAATGTGCTCAGAGTTGATTAAAATAAATATAACAGTGAAGGAGTATATCAACTCAAATAACAAAATGCTGGAATAAAATGGAAGAAGCTTTAAAAAGCTTTCCAGATGAACTGATAAAACTGCAAAAATCAGAGGTAGAAATGAAGAAAAGACTTGCCGAGTATGTGACTGCTCAAAAACAGCTGTTTCAAAAAATGGTAGACTTAGAGGACAGAGCAAGCAGAGAAAAACTGAGATTTTCTGCAATACCAGAGAAACTAGAAGGAACATACTCTATTAAATTTATGAAAGCACAAATAAGTACCTGGACTGATATTCAATAGAAGGACCTGCTAACTGAAAGGGCACATCATATGTATGCTCCAAACCTGGCCATGAGAAAGCAGCCATGATCTGTATTAGTAAAGATGCAATCACACCAGCAGAGAGAGTTGATCCTGACAAAACTGTGGCAGAAGGGCAAAAGTATTAAAAAATGGAGACAATAGAGTGCTTGTTGAAAATAATTATTCACTGTACACCAGGAAGAAGAGCAGCTACATTTTCCCAGCAAGCAGGGAATACTGAGAGGCAGGTGTGAAATTCAAGCCGCTGTACCCAGCTGCCTTCTGAATATTTTTTTCCTGGAGGATCAAAACCATTTTTTGATGCAGACTAGACTAACGAAAAAAGTTTGTCCAACAAAAAGTGAGCCATGAAACAGAAAGGGCTCTGCTTTTGATTCTTCTGATGATAAAGCTCATAGAGAGACTCTGCCACAATGAGAGACAGAAAAAAGCACTGGAGTTGACTAGAAGAACCGTGAGTACCTTGGACTTGAACTGGAGTCTGGGGTTGGGAGATGGAGATGAACAGGAAGATCACCAACAACACTGAAATTAGTGAATAAATGTGACACTATAAAGCATCAATCAGATTTGTGAACAAGAAAAAGTACCAGAGAAAGACTGGACTTTTCACTTTTTTAAACTTGTGGGGGAATGAAAGGCATATACCCCATCTATTGTCATTAATGTTTGAAGGACACTAAAAGGAAAAAGTGGTAGTTTACTTAACACCGAAAGTGTGATAAGAGACCTTGGGACACAGATAGACAGTAATCTCTCCTTTGATAATCATATCGCCACAGTGGTCAGGAAATCCTTCTACGTGGCACACCTCATCACAAAAGGTTTCTCATCCAGAAGAAATTAGGTCATTGTTCCCCTCTCCTCATCACTCATTATACCCATTATAGAGTACAGCTCCCCTTTTGGTATGTACCTCATTAGACATCTACAACAACTGGAGAGGCCACAGAAATATCTCACAAAGAGGATTACTGGCCTGAAACAGATACCCTATGCAGACCGTCTCAAAAAATTCCAGGTTTACTCCGTCACATATCGCCTACTCAGAGGCGATCTTTGCCTAACATACAAAGCTATGTCAAACCCAGAGCTGTTGGACAAGCTCCACTTAAAGAAATCCCAATCCCTCTGAACTACACACTGTAGGGGCCTAATCCTTGTCACCACAATAAACAGAACATTCTGGAAGGATAGATTCCTCTCCCAGAGACTTCCCATAATCTGGAACATACTACCTATGTCAAACAGAGCTCCTCATTAGCACTCTTCAAGAAAAATCTTGATGATTGGATGGGGGATAGGAAATTCACCCCGGGGATCACTTCTGTGGCTCTGCTCTACAGAGGCACAGGAAAATAATTTTCTTGGGTGGCAAAAGCCAGGGTACCTTTTTGGCTAGGCTTATATAGGTCCTAGGGCCAATAGCCTAGTACCTTACCTATGAACCTATGAAAAGAAAAAGTAATTAAGTAAAAAAATGTTCTTAATAGTATTTGTATTAAATATTTCAGGATATAAATTGCATGTTATAAAGAAAAGCATTTTCATTGGCTGTTGTATGTAATAAAGATACTAAAGCAAACAAGTACTTTTTTCCTTGTTAATTTAAGAAATGTAGGTATTACAATGTAAAAAAAAAAGGGAAAAAATGCTGGACAAAAGCATGTTTAACTTAATAATGTGTAATCTTAGGCTATTGGGGTGGGGGAAGAGTTGTAAAAGTTAATTGATTATAATATATGTAAAGTTGAGATGTTTTCTTTTACTTTTACATAGGTGAATGTCTGGATTAATGCTCTTGGTTTAATCTAATAAGTTTTTACCATACGTGAGTGGGATTTAAAAACAAGACACCACTGTAAATATAATGAATAGTTTTCTTTGAAAAATGAATGCTCACTGTGAGTTGAAGTCTGTAGCTGAGGGCAGCTGTACATTCTGTTCTTATGTTTCCATGGAGACAAGCTGATTACTAGTGAAGGTAATAAATCTTAAGACGTCTGGAGATTGCTGGGAAAATGTAAAAATAAAAGATACAAGGGCAAGCAGCTTAGTACAAATAAAATTTTAAATTACTGGAAGTTAAAAAAAAAAAAAAAAAAAAAAAAAGAGAGCAAATTTTCTTGTCCCTCAATTCTTCAATGCATTTACTAGCAAAGTGCATAATTTACTTTATTTCAAGACAGCCAGTTAACATTTTCTTAAGGCTAAAAGTTAATGTTTTCTGAAAGCATATAAGGTGTTTTTCACATCTGGAAGGGGAAAAAAGAAAAGACTAAGACTAAGAAGAGACAGCCATTAGTGTAAGTAGCAGCAGAGGCTGCAACATGCATCTGAGCATGGATAACCTTAATTTTATGTTAGTTAAAGCCTGTGGGTGCAGCTAGCGATTTGGGACAATAGTTCCTATTAGGAGAGTTAAACTTCATTATTAGAAGATGTATATAGTTTTGTGTCTTTGTCTTAAGTTAATAGGTTACGTGGATTTTCTGGTTGTGTGATTTTTTTTGTTTGAGTGTTTTCATTAAAACAAAATGTCGTGTAATATATGACATAAGTTCAAATGGAGATTACAAGAAACAACTGTATAAAGGATCAACCTGCAAAACATTAGTGGGTGTATGTGCCACAAAAGCTGGAAATAGACATTTAAAACAGTGTCATATATACTAAGTTGAAACATCTTATCACAATGGTTGCACTGTCCATATTGTTTTTGACTGTGAATGGCCTCACAGGTATCGACAAAAGGTAAGAGTACTGAATTATATTAAGAAATGTAGAGCACAAATAGTAATGTTACAGAAGCCACATTTGGACAGAAGTGAGCATGTGAATTTGTTAAAGAAAGGATTTTAGGACTGATATTCAGCAGACTATCAGGGACAAAGAAAAGGGGAATACTTATACTAATTGCTATAGGAGCTCCAATAGTGAAAGAGGAGGAAAAAAGATAATAATGGTAGATTTGTGTTAGTAAGGGGCCACTGGCAAGGGTGTAGGATTACATTGGCATGCATTTATATTCCACCTAAAACTGCTTTTATGGAGCTTGATAACATTTTGCAAGAAATAATCAGCTTTCAGCAGGGAATATTACTTATAGGTGAAGATTTGAACTTGATTTGCAACTGTGAGGATGTAAATGGGTGACCTAGAATGGAAAATAAAACAAAAGGGGGTAGACTTCAAAAGAAATTTATGAAACGTCTTAGTTTGGAATTCAGTAGTAGGAACTCTTAAGAGAACATGCATATTATTTTTCAAGGTGCAGTAAATGTCTAGACTAGACAGAAATTATATTTCACAGGAACATGAGCATCTTTGGCACACGTCTAATAACTATTTCAGATTGTGCTGTAATAACAACTAAGATAAAAATGCAAGATAATGAAGTAAAACTGAGATACTGGTGCTTCCTCACCTACCTGTTAAAAACAGAAGAATTTAAGGAATGGGAAGTGGAAATTATTCGAGAGTTATTAGGGAAGATAGAAATTACTTCAGAAGTTATAGCTAGTGAGTGGGATAAAATTAAAGGGGAGTTTAAAATAGGGTAGAAATAAAAGATAAACAGATATGGTTAAGATGCAACACAAATTATTTACAGAAGCTAACAAAGGTTATAGTATTGCAGAACAGGGGGGATTTCACAAAAAGATGAGGCGCAACTGCATAATGCTAAAATCTGGATAAAATACACGAGTTTAAAAAGATTGTTTTTAAGCAACTGTTTTTTGATAATATCTCAAGAGCACAAAAATGTTAGCACAACGACTTAGGAAACAGAATATAGAAAGGGTTGTTGCTAAACAGAGGGAGCCAATAACAAGAATAATAGCAAGACTGTAGAGGTACTAAAGTTATTTTAGAAATTTTATGAAAATCTGTACAAAGCACAGGAATGTGGAAATCATTAAAAAGCACATATGGAAATATTTATAGAAGACTTAAATATGCCAAGGTTAGAGGTAGATGATGCTCGACAAAGATAGGAGGAGATGAGACAAAAATTGTGATGTATAATCAATCTGCAGGAAAGTCTCCAGGAATAGATGGCATTCTTGTGGAGGCTTGAATGTTAGGAGGGAAGAAAGTGATACAGATTTGGAAGGTTTTGTTTAGCAGGATTTTAAAAGGAGGGGAAGCACCAATATCCTAAAAGAAATCTGCTATGGCTATAATACCAAAAGATGGCAAAGACCCAATCAAACCCAGCTTTGTATAAGCCCATTTTAGTTTTAAACCATGATTATAAAGTGTTTAAGTCTATAATAGCTAAAGGAATGGCAAATATGTTAACAGTGATAGATATGGATTCACTATTGTTTTATGGAGGGGAGGCAAACATTTGACAACATTAATAGAACAATCGTGATCCAGAGGGAAGCAGAATGTAAGAAAATACTTCAGTTGTTGTTCCTCTCTGATATGTTGTGTCTAAATAGAGGAACCAGGCAAGGGAGTCTGTTTTCCGCTTTATTTGTTTTATATTTAAAACCATTGGCAAAGAAAATAAGGGACTCTGAAAGTTAAGACTATAATTGGTATGGTAATCTAGAAAAGGTGGCTTTATTTGCAGATGATATTATTTTGTAACTGATAAAACCAGAAAAAGACATCTCAGTGTTGTAGAACATTGAAACAGTTTCAAGTCTTTTCAGGATAAAAAATTAATGAGGATAACACAAAGGCTACAGCTGTAAACTATGTACCCAGACATGAATTGATTCAGCAATATCCATATTTATGGGAACATGTATTTAGGAGTATGGGTTAAAATGATTCTGTTATGGCAGCTTAAGATATGTTGGAAGATACTAAACAAAGGATGATATAAAAACTGAGAAACTGGAAGCACTTGTTTATTAATATGGACAAGATACAAGCAGTGAAAATGTTTTTAGTCCATTTACTTTTATACACAGGTTATGCATATTTTTATCAACGAGAAGAACATTTGTGGATAGTAATTAGTAAACAATTGAAGGATTTTATAAGGGAGGGGGTGAGGGCAATGTTCAAGTAGGATAAGTTGATCCTTCCAATAAAACAAGGTAGTTTAGAATTACTTAATTTGAAGAAATATTTTAGAGCTATACAGTTAAGACTCAATAACACAATCAGAAAAGTATAATTCAAACTGGAAAGGGATAATAATGAAGCAGGTGGAAAATTTAAGAAATAAGGAAAGAGTGGGATTTTGAATGCAGATCCTTAAGCAGAATACTCAGCCATACAGATTGTTATATTCATAAAGCAGCAGAAGGTATTCTAAGTACAAAGCCAATATGTAAATGAAAAATAAGAGAGATCCTTCCGATAGAAAAGACTGCAATTAGGGGTACGGAAAATAGGCAAGAGGGTGCTAGAATTTACTGGCGAAAACTGGCAAAGGAACAAAAGTACTGGGAGCAAATAACTAGAGAGGGAAAGGAAACAGAATGGGAAGATGCCAAAAAGACATCTGAACTGCATGTTAGAGACTACCTTACCTATCACGGATTGATATCAGAGTACAGGCTAAGAGAAAGGAATAGGAGAATCCTTAAGGAAAAACCTGCTTTGTCAGAGTTTTTAGCTGAAGCTAGAACAAAAGGTGCTGTTAAAAAAGGGATAACTAGTATAAATTGTTGCATGGTAACTATAGGAATCAATCAGAGGAGGTTAGAAAATATTAGGAAGAGAGACTGGATAAGCAATTCACAAGAAAAACAATGGAGGACACATGTATGGCTCCCAAACATGTAACAAAGTCTAGAAGATTTAGGAGTTTTACTTGGAAGTATTTGCATAAGTATTTCTACAACCCAAGCAGGCTCCAAAGAATTTTTCCTCAGGTAGATGGTAAATGTTGGAGGTGTGATGGCGAAGGAGGAGTAACTGGGAACATATATTTTCAGAGTGCAATAAGTTGAAAAACTTTAAAAAAACATTAAGAAAAGGAATGCTACACACTGTGGCAAAAAAATAATAAAAAAATGAAAAAAAGAAGTTATGTCTTACCATAATGTTCCATCTGTGTTGTTGATCTTCTTTCATTCATCACTGATGGGATTTGGTTCCGAGCCCTTGGAACCAAGTCGGCCTAATACCAAGCTTGCACCAGCCCAAACCTCTTGAGCTAAGCTTCTTCCCACAATGCCCTTCTCCCTGTTACCTCAGATCGAGTTTTCCCATGCTATACAAGTAAAGCAGAGGCCATTTCTGCACAGATGCCCTAAGACACCACTTGGACCGAAAGCATCCCTCAGGAGCCTTTGGCTGGGAAAGGAGGGCGGGAGGTGATGAATGGTGTTGTTAATCTTCTTTCCATTCATCACTGATGGGACAGAATCCCCAGCTACCTTGAGATCCTTGGGTGGTCCTTATGGAAGAACTTTCCTGACAACCACTGACTCGAAGTCAGCTCTCCCTCTGGAGACCACATCCAATTTGTAATGATTGATAAAAGTGTGGGGTTTAGCCCAAGTGGCTGCTGCACAAATGTCATCCATAGAAGGCCTGGAATGGAAGGCTACAGAAGTTGCCATTGATCTAGTGGAATGGGCTTTAATATTCTGTGGCATAGGTTCTTTTGTAAATGAATAGGTGAAACGTATGCAGTCCCTTAGCCATTTAGATAAAGTGACCTTGGAGACCGAATTTCCCAGTATAGGCCCAGGAAACAAAAATGAAAAGCTGTTCAGTCTTACATATTGTTTGGGTCCTGTCTAAATAAAATCTCAATTTCCTGTGCATATCCAAGGAGTGGAGTGTAGGCAGTATTCTCCTTTATTAGAAACATTTGATAAAAATACTGGTAGGTCAATAGAATGATTGATGGAAAAGTCAGAAACAACTTTGGGGAGAAAAGATGGGTTCGTCTGGAGTGATACTCTGTCCTTGTGGAAGATTAGGTAGGGTCTTTTGGGGTGCGCAATGCATGCAGCTCCAAAATTCATCTGGTTGACGTGATGGCTACCAAGAAGAGATATTTCCATGACAGGAATTTGAGGTCACATTTCTCTGTGGGTTCAAAGGGGGGGTTGAAGTCAAAGACTGGAGAACTAACGTGAGATTCCATGGTTCTATAGGCTGATTGGAGGTCTAATGTGAGAAACTCCTTTGAGAAAAGTTTTAAATAAATGCAGTGATACGAGAGGAGTACCATCCAGCCCATTATGGTAATTAAAAATTGCCGCCATATGTACTTATATGGTAGAGGTTGTGGCTCCATCTTCAAAAAACATAGACAGATATTGTAAGACCGTTGTGACTAGAGCCGAATACGGATCAAGCATCTTTTGCTTTGACCAAATAGAAAACCTTTTCCATTTGTCCTTGTATAGTCTTCTGGTGGCTGGTTTATAAGCGGCCAGAATAATGTCACGAACAGGTGAGGTGAGATCATCCTGCCTAGCAACTAATGGAAGTGGAGAAACCAAGCTGTCAGCTTGAGACTGGACAGATTTGGGTGACTCAACCCTTGGGGGTGAGAAATCAAGTCTGGGAGAGGGTCCAGAATCCACGGTGGGTATAAGAGATGAGGCCGAAGGAAGGGGAACCAAACTTGTCAAGGCCAAAAGGGGGCTATGAGGATCACTTTGCATTTCAGCCAAATAGCTTTCTTTATGAATTGAGGAATCAGAGGAATGGGGGGATAGGCATAAAGAAGTCCAGTGGGCCAATCGTGAATCAGAGCATCCCTAGGGGACTCCCCCTTTTGGGGGGAATAGGGCAAAATAGCTGCTGCATTTGCTGTTGGATGGGGAGGTGAAAAGGTCGCAGCAAGGCTGGCCCCAATGACTGAAAATTTCTGTTGCTACTTCGAGATTGAGAGACCACTCGTGGGGCAAGAGAATGCATCTTCTCAACTTGTCTGCAATCACATTGTAGTTCCCTGGGATACAAGTTGCTATCAGAAAGCGGTTGGAAGCTATCACCCACTGCCAAATTCTCATGGCTTCTTGACACAGGGGGTATGACTTGGTTCCTCCTTGCTTGTTGATATAACAGACTACTGACATATTGTCTGACTGAATTGCAATCGTTCCAGAAGGAAGAATCGTTTGGAATGCTTGCAACGCTAACAGCACCACTCTCAGTTCTAGAATGCTGATATTCAGGCTGGCCTCCAAAGTGGACCATGCACCTTGGACTGTCTTTCCCTGGAAATGGGCCCCCCCACCCTATCAGGGAAGTATCCGTGGTCACAATGGCCTTGGGCTGAGGGGACTGGAATGGGCGGCTCCAAAGTTCTGCGTCTGGCCTCATCCACCAAAGAAGGTCCTGCTTGCAAGAGTTGGCTATCTAAAATCAGAAAACATAGAGGGTGATGGTTGGGAACCACTGAGAGAGAAGTCATTATTGGAGAATTCGCATGTGCAGTTTCGCAAGAGGCACTAGTGGTATGGAAGCTGCCATGGATCCTAGGACCTGAAGGACCTGAAGAACCTCAGTCGCTGAGACTTGGTTTTGACAGAGTAAGACCTGGAATGGAAGCCTCAATCTTTGGAGTCTGTGAGCTGAGAGTGGCACCAGACAGGATTGAGTGTCGAAGACTGCTCCAATGAATTCTATATGCTGGGCCGGAGTAAGGTTGGATTTCTCCCAGTGCACAGTAATCCCCAAAATTTCTGCTAGAGAATGGGTGTATTTGCAGGGCTATTACCAGAAGATGCTTGGTGGGGGCGGTAAGGAGCCAATCGTCTAAGTATGGAAATACCTGGAATCTTTGCTGTCTCAAGTGAGCTATAACCACTGCCATGCACTTTGTGAATACTCTGGGAGCTGTAGAGAGACCGAATGACAGGGCACAAAACTGGTAATGATTGGCCCCTAGCCAGAAGCAAAGTAGACTCCTGGAGCATTTGTCCATTTTGATGTGGTAATACGTGTCCTGGAGATCTATCGAGCACATCCAATCTCCCTCACTTAGAAAAGGGAGAATGGACTGAATCCACGACCATCCAGAATTTGGTTTGGGCAGACTTGTTCAAACTGCTGAGATCCAGAATGGGCCTCCAGTCCCGTCTTTTTGGAACCAAAAAGAATCTTGAGTAAAATCTGGATCCGCATTGGTCTGGTGGGACTAGTTGGATGACTCTTTTTCTGATACAGCTTTTTTATTTCTGAAGCTGCTTCTTAACTCTGACTGGGTGAAACGTTGGGAAGTTTTGTTGGAAGTTTTGGATAAGTAATGAGGGAAAGGGTGTAACCTCTGGTAATGATATTTTGCACCCAACGATTGGTGGCAATAGAGTGCCAGGCAGCTTGGTGCAGACAGAAACGACCCCCGACTGCTTCCAGAGGAAAGCAATTGGGCCATTCTTCAGGAGTGCTGGTAAGGCTGCCCAGAGAAGGAGTCTCTGGGGCCTTGGTTACATGTATCCCCTCTGCCTCAATAGGGGCATCTTCCAGAATTGTTACCCCCTCTGCCCCTGGGTTATCATCACCACGTGTGGCAAGGAAACGGCGCTGAGATTTTTTTATGCCCCATCTTACCACTCCTCTGGTTCCTGGAGAAGGAAAGTTGAGGGTTGGAAAAATGTAGACCTATGGCAGACAGGGTCTTACCATCCTGCTCACACCTGGCCTTTACCTTGGAGCCAAACAGGGAAGATGCTTCGATGGGAGCATTCAGAAAGGAAGACTTGAAGTGATCCGTGAGGTCACACATGCGCATCCAGGCATAACGTCTCATAACTATATGCCTGAACCCGCAGCTCTAGCCGCACTTTCGGTTGCGTGTGAAAGCAACATTATGGATGAGTTGGAGATCAATTCTAGGGTTGTGAGCTGCAAGGCAACTTTGTCTCTCACCTCGTCAGACATCTGTCCTGCGAGAGTTCCAGAGAGTTCGGAGATCAAGTCTCTTTGGAGCCTCGTAAAATATGCCAAGTAGTTCAGGGACCTTATTGCAAAGGTCACTGATACAAAGACTCCCTTCCCCAAGCTGTCCACGGCCCGGGACTCTCTGTTGGGTGGGTGGACAGTAGGACACTCTTCAGCTAGATCCTTTTCCATGGCCACCACCACCACCATAGCATCGACCAGTAAACCTCTGGAACAATGTGGGTTATCTTCTGGTGGAGAGAGTATCTTGTCGGGTCTCAGAGGATCACCTCAACAGAATCAAGGTTCTTCCAGGTGCTCTGCACCACGAACTGAATTAGCTCATCTGCAGGCGGGATCACTCAAGAGGTAGATGGTCGGGCAAGAAAAGCCTGCAGGAACACGGACTCCTCAGAAAAAGGATTAGCGAGCTGCCAGTCACCCCTCTGTTTCAGCATTTCAAGTATGTCTCCGAAGGAGAAATCATCAGGGAGTGACCATGGGGACCCTTCAACTTCATCGACATCCATGTCCTCTGTTAGAGACTCCTCAGGGGACTCTATATGATTCCTCTTGGAAGACCTCTTCCGTCGGGGCTCCTCAGTGGGGGCTTCTGAGAAGGACTTGTAGAGTGGGTAGCCTGCACAGTAGGTTCCTGCCTGGTGTCCTGGGGAGGTGGCCTGTGGCAGCTGTAGCTCAGGGGGAGAAATCTGGTGTTCCAACATTGGCGGAATGCTTCCCGAAGCAAACTCCCTCTCCATCGCACAGAAAGCAGGTCTGCCCAAAGAGGGATGGGAGCCCGGAACCGAGAAGGACAACCTCGGAACTGGGGTAACACCCAGCTCCGCTGAACTCAATCCTGAGAATGGAGCCTCAAGCAGGACCGGTGCAGACAAAGCTCCCGGCACTGAGGATGGAACCAAAGAGACTCTCGGCTCCATGCCCCAAAATGAAGAGCCTGCAGCCCAATTATGGGGTTGAGGAAGGACTGGTTCAGCAGGAACAGAGGACCAAAGGAACGGTCTCAGAGCCACAGTGAGATCCACTACAGGCGCTGAGACGGGGGGCTCCACAAAGGACATTGCAGCAGGAGGCTTTGGAACCGGAATGGTCAAAGGAGGAGAACAGGATGGAGTCCGTGAAGAAGTCAACCCAAGTCCTGCAGAAGGATGGGTCCTGGAAGGCATGGGTATCCCCCTGGCTGCCAACAGCTGATCCACAAGATGCACCACATCAAGTTCTGAAAGGTTCCTGGTGGATCTAATGGATACTCCCGATGGACAGTTAACTCGATCTAGAAATGGGCTATACACTTGGCCTAGAAAAGGGTCTATAGATGGAGAGTATCGTGGTGTGGAATCTACCAGCACCGATGTCTCAAGTTTGGAGACAGGAAGCAGTGGGGTCAAATCCATTCTTGTCAGAACAGTAAAAGAGCTTGGTGCCAAAGGGGCACTCGGAGCTGATACGAGGGGGTTCAATCATCACTGCAGAGATAGGCATTGAAGTCTTGCACTGTGCCAAAGCGGAAACTGATGCCGAAGTCATAGTAGGCGAGGCAAGGTCTATAGTTTGTGCCGTTGACAGTATTGGAGCTGAAGCTGGCACTGATATAGAAACGGTCGTAGTACCTAGAGCAGACAAGGTTGGTGCCAACAAGGCAGATTTATGCTCCAAAGTAAGTTTTTGCACTTTAGGTTTCACAGACTTACCCATGTCACCCGAGGGTAAAGTGGTAACCGAATGGGACCTTTTCTTATCCTTCCTAGGAGGGGTTGAGACCTCCGTCACAGAAACGGCCTTTGAAAAGGGCGACAAGTAGGCCCTTCAGTATTAACTTATTCTTGCGCTCGTTCAGATTGCCGGCTGAAACTTTGACAAATCACACAAGGAGGGGGTTGCACCGAAAGATGGGGCACCCCCCAAAAATAGACACAATCATCATGAGAGTCACTATTCGCAAGTTTACCATTACAAGAAGTACAATGCTTGAAGCCTGATGAACTCTTCTTATCAGACATCATGAAAAAGTTAAACACAACAATCAATAACTTCAGAGGAAAAAGTAAATTCTACTCTCTCTATGTCTAAACCTATCTAAATACACACAGTATCTATTCAAAGAGTCAAAAACACACAACTAGACAGAAAAAGAAAAGGAGAGAAGAAATACCAGTGATGGTATTCAAGGAATACCACAAGGGTAAAGAGAAAAGGCCATACCACCAATGGTACTTAAAAGATTACCAAATGGGTAGAAGTGAAAAAGATGTAAATTTCACTGTAAATATAAAGATTAATGGATGTAAACTACAAAATGACAAGAAAATAGGCAAATTTTTCCACAAAATATCAAAAAGTTTCCACTTAGCTGACAGCCCTGCTGAAACGTGGCTTTATGGCTACTCGGCAAATGAGATCTGAGGTAACAGGGAGAAGGGCATTGTGGGTAGAAGCTTAGCTCGAGGGTCTTTGGCTGGCGCGAGCTAGGCATTAGGCTGACTCGGTTCTGAGGGCTCAGAACCAAACCACATCAGTAATGGATGGAAAGAAGACTAATGACATCAAATCAATGGTTTTCAGTAGCAAACATTCTGTGGAATAGCAAACCAGATAAAAATTCAAACACCTTTATTTATCGACTCAGAATATTAAGTACTTTTCCTCAAAACAACACTTTGTCCCTTATATCATCAGAGCAAAATTCAAAAAAGACCCCCCCCCCCCCCATTTTTTTTGCAAATGAATATATATCTGCTATTGTCAATCACATGGCTATTTTCAGCCCATCAATATTTTCCTAAAAAAATAAAATACAATCCAATCACTAAAAAATTGTTAAAATCCATAAAAAAAATATAAAATATATATTTCAGAGACAATATAAAAATCCTTACATATATTAATCTCATTACCAGTTGAAAAGTCATAATAAATTAAAAATCATATATTTACATACTAAACTTCATTTCTTCAAAATGTTCTATTGCTGTTAACTCAGTGAGAAATTGACTTTGTGAAACCATTCATTAGGTAAAGGAAAACAAATGTAGCTAACTGCAATTTCAACACGTGAAATTGTTACTAATTCATTTAACCTTGGGGCACTGTAATGTCTAATTTAACCTTCCATAATAATTTCTTATAGTCTAACAGGCAGTCCTCCCACTGGATCTTTGTTAACCTTCTCAATTAAAAATAATAATAATAATACTTTTTACATTTATCATACATATTAGAATGCCTGTAAAGGGAGTTGTTAAGATCACATTTCTGCATTTCGTAATAATGTTCATAAATCCTTTTTCTCAAAGGTCTTTCTGTTTTCCCTACATAAAATGCATTACAACCTGAACACACTTAACAGGTAAACTACCCCACAAGTACTACAACAGGATCATAGGAGATTACTAGGCTATCAACCTAGAGGTCATTTTAAGCCTAGCCGTTTCATCCCAATGTAATAGCATTGAAAAGTTAGTCAATACTCAAGATTGCATTTAGTGATGACTCCCCATGGCCATGAGGGCTGTGGGTGCTACCCCAGGTAAGAATTTAAGGTGCTCCATCCAGTTATCCAGGTGCTTCTTGAACAGTGTCACAGAGGTGCTCTGTTTCACATGAACTGGTAGCCTGCTCAAAAGAGGTGGCAGTCACTGGGAGATAAAGCTGTCCCTCAGGCATGTCCTATTTAAGTCACAGGCCATATTTAGGTCCCCGGAACGGGTAGCCCTAGTCCCATTTGATTTACGGATATGCAGCAAGTTCATTAAGTTTGGGTCTTGAATTGCTCTGTTAGCCAGGCATAGGTATCCCCTAAGAAGTCTATAGGATATGGCGTATAGTGACATGACTTTAGTTGGTCTGTGTAAGGCACATGCTGGAGCCCCTTAATCATCTTTGTTAGAAACCTCTGAGGTTTCTCCAGTTGCTGAAGGTAATTTGTATGGTACATGCCAAATGGGGTGTTATACTCAATTATGGGCCAGATAAGTCCGAGTATAGAGGGGTTATAACCTCTTTTGCTCTTGAGGCAATGTCTTTACTAATCAAGAGTGCTACATAGAAAGCCTTCCTTACTACAGACTGCAAAGTCAAGGTCGCAGTTAACTTGTAATCCCAGGTACCTTACCACTTTATGGGTACTAGGGTATTGTGCTGATTTGATAGTGTGAAGGGACATTGTTTGTGCCTAACGGAATGATGATGCATTTCTTTGCATTCAGTTTGAGACCGTGACTAATACACCAGTTGTTGGTCTGTATGAGACCCTCCTGGAATATATGGACATAATTTGGGGATTCATTGATTGCACCTAGGTTGCAATTGTCTGAAAACTTTGCCAGTGACAACCCCTTAGTTTTGACCTGAACTTCTCAGAAGTATATACCAAACAGTAGAGGCCCAGCACTGATCCCTGTGGTACCCCACTGGTAACAGATCTGTTGGTTGATCTGCTGTCACACATTCTGATAGTTTGTGCCCAGTTTGTGAGTCAGTTGGCAGCCCATCTTACAATGAAGGGGTTTACATTCAGTTTGCTATGTTTATAGGTAATGCCTGAATGTGGGATTGTATTGAAAGCAGTTGCCAAGTTGAGTTATGCTGTGTGCACAGATTTGCCCTCATCAATGGCCCTGGTCACATTTTCAAAGAAATCCACCAGATGTAACTGGCAGTATCTGCCATTTATGAAGCTGAATTGGGTAGGATCCAGGGTTTGGAGGTCACCTATGTCTTTATTTAAGAGGTCCATAATGATATGTTCCACGGCCTTACAGATGAGGCTGGTCAGGCTTATGGATCTGTACTTCCCTGGGTCTGTTGCTAGGCCACCTTTATGGAGGGGAATAACAGCTGTTGTTCTCAATTCTGCAGGAACAAAGCCTGTGGTTAGGATATGATTGAAAAGGGTACTTAATGGTGATGCTAGTTCATGTTTTAGCCTGTTTAGAAGACAACGTGGGATGTCGTCTGGTCCCATACAGGCTGAGTTTTTTGCCTTGGACAAGGCTTTGAGGACCTGCTCTTCAGATATGTGTGTGTGTGTGTGTGTGTGTGTGTGGGGGGGGGGGTTGTGATAAGTTAGGAGGGGATAAGGGAGTAAAATTTTCTCCAAACCTATCCACTACCAGGTTTGTTATCTCTGTGGGGACAGTGTGTTATATACTGTTGGTCACTAGTTCTGCACATGCTTGGGTCCTACCTTTTAGGCTCCATACTTAGCTGTAAAAGGCCTTATGGCTATCCTTGGCTGTACTTGCTAAGTGTCTCTTGAAGGAGTCCTTAGAGGATTTGACAAGTTGTCTTATTTTCCTGTTGAGGCTGAGAAGGGTGATTTTTCATTGTTGAGACCTTTCCTTTGTTTTCTTGGACAGCAACTTTTTGTATTTATTGTAAAGTTTGTTGATGATGAATGTCCACCATGGCAGTTTGCTTTTACTTGGGGCTCTTTCTTTGATTATTTTTGGTACAGTCGAGTTTATACACTTATGTAAGTGATTGTACAGGGCTTTAATGTAGCTTAGGCATAGTTGCCTCTTCCAGCTTGGGGTGGGGCTTTGAATGCATTTATACCTTCACCTAGGAGGGTATAGTTTTGTCTTGCTGAAGTTATTTAGTCTGACTTCACCCTTTGTGAGTTCTGGTGTTACTGCCAGCTCGAAGGTGACTGATTTGTGGTCAGTTTTAACCAATGAGGTTACGACAATTGGGGTAGTGCATCTGTTTGATATGTTGGTGTGGACCAGATCTAGAATGTTTGTTCCTCTTCTCGGCGTATGAAGAATTTATTCCAGGGCATGTGAATTAACAAAGCCAAGGAACTTTTGCGCTAGCAATTTGGGGCTACCATAGGTTGCCTAGTTGATGGTGGGATAATTGAAATCCCCCATAACCAGTGTGTTCAGTAAAATTTGTATTGTCTCCAGTTTGGTCAAGGAGGCTTCATGGGCGTCATTACCCATGGAGGGAGATCTATAACCGGCTATGACTTGAATGAGGGTCTTACCCACTGAAACCTGAACTTGGAGCAACGTGAATTTATCTCTGATATAGACTGAACACCGCCTCCTTTGGTTTTCACATGTTCATTTTGCGGTATAAAGGTATGGAAGGCATTGTAGCCTTGTAAGGCCGGGGTACTCTCTGAGACCTTGAACCAGGTTTCTGTGACTGCACAATTTAACAGCCTGAACTGTTGACTTGATACCATTATTCAATGTTAATTCCTCATCTTTGTAAATACATTGGCACTGGTTGCATCATCTACATTTGGTGGTACCTGTCCCCGCTTTTTAGTGGCCTTCTGTCCAGCATTACCACTTTGTTTCTCAAAATTTGCTTTTAAATTCAGAACATTTTTATAGACAAGGCACTCCAAAATTTAAGTTGCTAAATAAAGGTATTTCAATTATTATCTGGGTTGTGGTTCCACAGCATGTTTGCTACCAAAACCACTATTTTTTTTTTGCCACAGTGGTGGAGCATTCCTTTTCCTGGTTTTTGGCTGAATGTTCTGCTTGGTTGTTTTTTTTACCTATGGATACCTCTACTCCCAGTCAGGATTTATTTTCATGAAAGCTGGAAGGAAGGCCCTTGATAATACAGACAAACCAAAGGGGTAGCAATGGGGGGGGGGGGGTGAGTTGTGCCACATTTACTCGAACCTGGTTCTTTGGAATTAGGAAAAGAAAATGGCTTTCAACTCTAGATTTTCCAATAGTTGGAATACATATTTAACATACCTGGATGGTATTTTTATTATTTGGAAGGATGATCCAGGTTGAATAAATTAATTTGTGAGCTATTTAATCAAGTCAACTGATTTTCTTTAATTCACCTATGTATTCCATGAAAGGGAAATTAATTATTTGGACATTACTATTACAATGGAGGATAATGGCTTTTTAGCAAATATTAATAGAAAGCCAACCTTTTCAAATAGCTGTTTACATTTCTCTGGTTGCCATCCTGTAAACTCTAAGAGAAATATAGTGAAGAGGCAATACAATAGGTTGGCAAGAATGATTTCAGACAGGGAGTTACTTATGAAAGAGAAAGTCAAGTTGGAAAAAATTATTTTTGACAGAGGTAATCCAAGAGAATTCATCTACCCACTTAGTTCCCAAGTGGCAGATGTATGGGGCGGGTAGATACAAAGCTTTGTTGGGGACAGGACTGTCTGATCCCAGCAATGGGGTGGATGAAGTTACATAATCAGGTGAAGGTTTCGAGACATTTCAAGTTAAAAGCATAGATAGCTTGGAAAGAGCTATGGTACTCCAATATACCAAGAACTCTGGATATATTAAAGAAACCATTAAAGAAAATGGAATAATTTTAAGGTAGACAAAGAGTTAATGACTTTGTTTGGAGACAACCCAAAATTTCTGTATAAAAACGGTCTGAATTTAAAAGCATATTTTGAAAAACGGAGTGGTCATAATATTGGAAGAGGACCACTAGAAAAGTGGGGACACATACCACCAAATATGAATGCTGTAACCAATGCCAGTATATTTCCAAAGATGAACGATTAACATTGAATTTTAGTGTCACGTCAACAGTTCAGTCTGTTAAAGGTAATTGTAATACTTGTGGGGTAGTTTACCTGGTACTGTGATCAGGTTGTGACACATTTTACATATGAAAAACAGAAAGACCTTTGAGAAAAAACAGCCGTGGTGGTGCAGTAGTTAGTGTTGTCGCCTCACAGCAAGAGGTTCTCCCATTCGATTCTCGGCTGGAGCACCTTCTGAGTGGATTCTGCACGTCCTCCCTGCTGTCGAGTGATGTTAAAGACATGCAGGTAGGTGCAAGCGTGAATGGACGTGCCTTCGTTGAAGGTTGGGCGTCGGGCTGGCATTGTAAAAACCACTGCCAATCATGAGCAGACCGGAGTTCCGCTGTGGCGACCCCTAACCGAGAAAAGCCAAAAGTCTTAAATATTATGAAACGCAGAAAGGCAATCTTAACTTCCTTTACAGGCATTCTATTACGTGTGATAAACGGAAAAAATATTATTTTTTCATAATTGAGAAGGTTAACAAAGAAGGACATTAGGAAACCCTGTTAGAATACAGGGAATTATTGTAGCAGTTTAAATTAGAAGCCACAGCGCCCCCAGGGTTAAATGAATTAGTAACAATTTTACCTGTGCTGAAACTGCAGTCAGCTAAATTACAGACAGTTTTTTATGCCACTATGCATTAGCATTTGTTTTGTTTGCATTTAACTAATGAATGGTTTCACATGATTAATTTACCACTGAGTTAACAGCAATAGAATATTTTGAAGAAATTAAGTTTAATATGTAAATATGTAATTTTTAATTCATTACTGATATTTCAAGTGGTAATGCGATTAATGCATGTAAGAATTTTTATATTATTTCAAATATATATTTTTTATGGATTGTAACAAGTTTTTGGTGACTGAATGATATTTTACATTTTTTAAGTCAATATTGGTTGGCTGAAAATAGTCATGTGATTGATAATAGCAAGTATATATTCATATGCAAAAATAGGGGAAAGGAGTGTTTTTGAAGTTTATTTTGAAGAAGTCCCTTACGATAAAAGGGATGAAAGTGTTGTTTTGAGGAAAAGTACTTAACATTTTGTCGCTAAATAAAGGTGTTTGAATTTTTATCTGGGATGTGGTTCCACAGAGTGTTTGCTACCAACGTTTTCCATTTGACTAAACTTTTAAAATTCCCTTCTGGGTACTCTGTCAAAAATACTAGCTGAGCAAATATATGTAACTAAGGAAATTTTTTTTTTCAGCTAGGATACAGGATCTGAATTGCCTAGACATAGTAAAGCCTCGTTAAGTCTAATTCTGGTGGCTGTCAAAAAGGCAATTACTGGAAAATGGAAATCAACGTCTGACCCAATCATATTTGCAGTTAAGAATATTGTAACAGCGACAAAAGAAATGGAAGTTAGAGCTTTAGAAAAGGGTAAGAAAAAAATTCATAGGAAAAAATAGAAATTGTAGAATAATACATGTAGAATAATCTTTTGAAGAAGCAACAAGGTTTAATGGAAGACAGGAATTGAGTCATTTATGTAATGTATGATTAAATGTAAAGAATACAGACGATATACAGTATGTTTGTAACTGTGAACATGCTAATATAATTGTTTTCTTTTATATAAACATATGTTTGCTTGTCATAAGTGATAATTCAATAAAGGTGTTAAAATATGAATGCCTGCTCAAGGGATCTAAATCTTTTTTTTAGAAGAACAGGTTTGCATCACAGAGATTAACACATCTATGGAACCATGTTCCACTCCACATAAAGCAAAGTACTTCTCTGACTGTATTTAAATGTAATTTGGATGAATGGATGAGTAACTGTAAATTCATCCTTGGTTTAGCACCTTTTTCCCTCATGAATAGGGCAAAATTGTAAATGTCTTGACATATCTTTGTACGACCCATCTTTAGGTTATTTCTGTGCAAAATATAAGAGAACAAATTACCATGGGAATGTAAAGATAGGTTTTGTAGAATATGTACAGATGAACAGTCTTGTAGGCACCTATGAATATATAAACACAGACGGCTCTGCAAGGTCACCATTTTTAACTTTAGAAATTTTAGAAATTTGTTCAGTTTTGAAAGATACAAAATGGGCCTCCAAGTCCCTTCTTTTCTTAGGGCTAGAAACAGTTTAGAGTAAAATCTCAAGCCTTTTTCTTTCTCTCATACTATTAGTATGTCTTACTGAGATAGCAAGTCTTTTAGCATAGGTGGGACAATTTGGATTTGATTCTTTGAATCTAAGGAACTGTCTGCCATCCTGGCTATGCAGATATGGAGGCAGGCATATTTTAAGTCCAGGGTGACCATGAAAGCTTGTGGAAAGAGTAGAGACTCCTGTCAAAACCTGGGAGTAAAACTAAATGCCAAGAAAAATGTGGCTTTCTTTGGAAATGCAGTCTGTACCTCTGCTTTACTAGCTACAGGATCCACTCGTCCTGTGTGATAGCCTCCCATTGCTGTACAAAGAAAGACAGTCTGCCTCCAATGTTTACGAGGAGAGGGTTGAAGAATAAGGTAGGTGTGGATGGTGGTGGACTGAGGAGAGGACAGGAGTTATCTTTTCTGAGTCACTTCTGCTCCCTCTGAGTGTAAAAGATCTGTGGGTAACCAAGTCCTCTCCCCAATCAGCTGGTCAAGTTTTCTGTGACAGTCATAGGTTCATAGGTAGGTACTAGGCTATTGGACTTAGGGCCTATATAAGCCTAGCCAAACGGTACCCTGGCTTTTGTCACCCAAGAAAATTATTGCTGCCTTTTTGTGGATTGCCCTTGACCTGTTTAGGATTGGGGGACCAGCTTTTATTGAAGTAGTTTCTAAGACATCTAAGTACAAGGAAATGAAAAGTTCCTTGAAAAAATGCATGGTTTTCTTCTTTTCTTAAAAAAACTTCCCTGCAAAGGGGGGGGGGGGGGGAGTGGATGTCCATATAAATGCTCCCTGTTCAGGGTAGGATAAAGGATTTCTGATTATACATGCTCTGGTAGGAATCGAGTCCTCAACCAGTTATGTCTCCTGATCACAGACAATGGAACAGATGCTCCGCATGATGTGTTCACTACATCATAGTAGTATTTTACAGACTGCCTGGCAACCTAGGAAATGAGGTTGCATAGGTCAAGAATCTCCCTCTTTGGGCCCATATTCCCCATCTCTGCTGATTTTTGTCTCAGCTAGCTGAGGAAAAAAACTCCTGAAACATTAGGGTGCCGACAGCTGAGGTAACTGAGGCAAACGTTTTTTCCCCAAAATTGATTGAGGATTCTTCTCCCTGTGCTTGCGAATATGGTTCCTCCATGCAGCCACATTTGATCTCTTGCTGGAATACAAGGACAGTACTGCTGGATCATCCTCATGAGCTTTATGCAGGTGCTTGTAGGAGTCATGGGCCCCACAGAATTGGTCTGGCTTAAGAACAGGGTGCTGGGGACCTAGCAGCAAGGATGCACCACTAAATATATAAACCAGGACTAGAGGAGTGGCTGAAGGATTGGGCTGAGGCAGGCTCAGAAACTCCCTGTAAGTCCTGTATTTGAGAGCTGTGGGTTAAAGAAAACAGAAATCCCAAAATAACAAAAAAAAAAAAAAAAAAAAAAGAAAAGGAGTTCAGAGAAGATGAAAAAAGCACTCTGTACCTATATATATATATATATATATATATATATATATATATATATATATATATATATATATATATATATAAATTAATATCTGCTATTGCTTAAGCAAGAATTAATGTGATACACATTTGTCTAGTTCTTCTGTATGAAGATAATATCTTTTTATAATCCATGGAACTGACAGAGATCAAACCAGACACTTGCTGTTGACAAGATAGTTGCTAGTGATGGAAATGCCAGTTACTGACTATAAAAGATTTAGTATAAGAATTAAAAGAAAAAAGAAAAAAAAAATACGTAAAAAAAACAGAAGTGCTCTCCACATTGTTTCTTTTTAAATAGTGAACAGATTCTTTAGTTACCAACATGTTACTTCATAGAGGATGAAGAAGCATCTTTTTATCATACAGATTTCTAGAGAGTATAACAGGTAATAAGACAGTACACCTAATGAAAGAGTTTTTTGAATAGCTGACAAGAAAATGTCTTCTAAGAGAAGATATTTACACTACGAAGAGACACACCAGACCAAACCACAGATTAGTCTTCATCTTTATCTTCAGATATAGGACATGATAAGGAGACTTCACTGCATCCAGACACACAGTCCAGCACTTTGGTACCCTAAGAAGTTGTAGATTTTACCATATGATCATCAAATGCTGTATAAAATTCTTAATCCTGGCCTGATAAAACTTGTTTTCCTCCCATTTAAAGGTCTCCCCCAATCTGTGAATAATATTCCCCATATGAGACATCCTCTGAAGGTGATGCAGAGGATAAGGTGACCTTGGTGTCTGATTGAAGGTAAGAGAGGGGACACCTGGTAAACAACTACAAATTCTTCTACCTAAGAGTATAAAATATCCAGATCTCTCTGGGGAGATAACTCTCAGCTCCTTTTTGCAGAGGGGATCCCGATACTGCAGGGTTATTACAGGTTAGCTGCATAGTTTTCAAAAATTACATGACATACCGGGTCAACTCGAAGAAAATTGTGGAGAGGCCAGGGAAGTGAAGAAGACCACACAACTCAGGCTGAGGAAAGGTAGATGGCATCCAGATTGGTTTACGCACTTTTGGCCTATGTCTAGGACTGCAGTCCACCTTGAAGGCCTTGGTTCTTAGGCAGAGGCTTAAGTCTTCAATCCAATCTCCTTCTATCTTCTCATGCACAACCCATGTGGGGAAGCATCCCTTTCCTGTACTGAAGATAATATGGGTATTGGACCCAGAGGTCCTCAGAGAGGATTCAGGGCCAATAATGGCAAAACAATATTGGTAGTGAGG
This sequence comes from Protopterus annectens, assembly GCF_019279795.1. Classification (NCBI taxonomy): domain Eukaryota; kingdom Metazoa; phylum Chordata; order Ceratodontiformes; family Protopteridae; genus Protopterus; species Protopterus annectens. Next base: position 1,912,379,805 of record NC_056731.1, read on the forward strand.
ACGTGATCTGGGCTAACAGGACATCAGCATCTAGAGAGGCCATGCCAGAGGTTTCTGCAGTAAATGATGCTAGGTGTGAGGGTTACTAAAGCGCCTCACTGACACCAAGGTCTTTCAATATGGGTGGGGAGGGCATTCAACTCTGATGCACTATCCACCACCAAAATTTTCTTCTCCCTCGGGCACTTCTGTTTACATGAGATGTCATAGGAACAGCGAGTGGATGATGTAGCGAACTGAGACCAAATGTGAGCCTTCTCCACTGACAAGTAATTCTGGAAAAGGACACACTTCCTACACTAAATACAGCTGTTAACCTTAGAAAATTACATCTACAATTGCCAACAAAAACACACAGCAGAAAAAGAAAACAAGAATTTTTCCACAGTGGGTCACTTATATGGAACTTTGAAAGCGGGCTGATCTGATGGACTAACAATGCAACTGAATGCTTAACCTGTTCATTGAAGTGTGTCAAGAAGGGCGAGAAGACAATGACGTATGATGTCCCTTACAACCAACATCCTGATGAGGGTGAAATCTTGTGTAGAAAACCAGATGACAGAGACAAAGTGTCTTTTGTGGTCTGATGGTATATACTGAAGGCAGTGTGCCTGAGCTGAGTAAAAATACTCCTCACCTTCAGAGGATAGTGGAGAAGGGTTTCTCTTTTTCTTTTTCGGATACCTTCACAGGTACCAGTGAAGATTTGTATTTAGAAGGCTTGACTGCAGGTGTGCCTTGGTCTTGAGAATAAACTGACACACTTCTTTGCTTTGAGGCTGCTGAAAGGATCTCTTTCAATGAGAACTTTTAGTCAAAAGAGAATAAGTGAGCTGGCCAGTTTCTGAAGCACAGTGGTAGTCTTCAGTATTGTCATGGTAGCAGTTTCTTCCTATTTGGAAGTCTGGATCAATAACACATCATTAATCTCTAGTATTAATCTTAGTATTTTTCCCTTTCTAGATCTCTTTTTTATTCTTGCTTTCTGCTGGCTTAGCCATCGGTCTCCATATCTGTCATGAGATAAACCTTCTGTTTATGTGAAGGGTTTTGCACATTACTAAGTTATACAAGTATAAAATGTGTAAATGGAATTTCTGGCTCTGATAAAACATTATAGTCATTTTAATGACTACACGTCTGCAACAGGCACAGCTTATTAACCTAAGAAAGAGAGAGATAATTGCTCTTCCTTATCACTGATGATTTCTTAACATTATTTTTGTTTTTAATTCTGAAGAAAAACAAAAACAACAGGTATGTACAAGCTACTACACAGATAAGACTACAACATGAATAAGAGACTTGCAGTTCTAATGCAGTGAGAAAAACTGAATAAAGAAAACAGCAATGCTAATTCACACAGGTACACTGCACAAAGACAATAGTTTCAAAAGTATTAGATCAGCACCAACTTCACAGGCAACAATCAGACAACTGAATAAAGTCTGGCCAAATGAAAGGGAACAGAAGGTGAATAAATCTAAATGTTATGATTTACAGTTACAGTGACTGTCTCTAAAAAGACCAATGATTATATATAAAACTACATACTGAAGAGCCATGAGGTACTTTTTGCAGAAGATATCTCTAGAGATTGCCTATATCTTTGTTTGGTAAGGTCATGGAGCGTATTATTATGGACCTCATAAACAAAGACATAGGCAATCTCCAAGCACTTGACCCCACCCAGTTCAGACTCATCAAAGGCAGATCTTGCCTGTTGAACCTGGTTGACTTTTCTGAGATGGTCACCAAGGCACTGGATTAGGGAAAGTCAGCACACACAGCTTACCTTGACTCCGCCAAAGCCTTTGCCACAATCCCCCACTCAGGCATCATCGGAAAGCTAACAGAATTTGGTGTAAATCCCTATCTCATCAGATGGGTGGCCAACTGGCTCACTGATAAGACCCACAAGGTCAAAATAGGTGCCACTACCTCCGATAGCAGACCTGTCACTAGTGGTGTCCTCCAGGGATCTGTCCTGGGACCCCCATTGTTTGGCATCTACTTCTCAGAGGTCCAGGCAAAGACAAAAGGCCTGTGGCTGACCAAGTTTGCAGATGACTGTAAGTTGGGTGTTGTCACTGACTCGCCGAATGATGTTAACATGCTTCAAGAGGGTCTCCCTGAATGATGCTAACATACTTCAAGAAGGTCGCACAGCAACAAATAACTGGTGCCAAAGTCATGGCCTTAAGTTAAATGCAAACAAATGTATTATCATACCACTTGGCAAAAACTCAGTCCCTACTGATTACCACATTAGCGACAACCCCCTAAGCACACAACCTGTAGTGCGATACCTGGGTACACAAGTTGACAACAATCTCACATTTGACCATCGTGTAGCGGCAGTGGTCAAAAAAGCCTTTTACTTGGTTCATCTCATAAGTAAAGGGATTCCATCCAGAAAAAAGGAGGTTATTACCTCTCTGTACTCCTCCCTCATTAGGCTAATAATGGAGTACAATGCACCGTTTGGTATGTACCTCTCCAAACACCTGCACCAACTGGAAAGGCCACAGAAATACCACACAAAGAGAATCCATGGCATCCAACACCTGCCCTATGTGGACAAGCTGAAATCACTATCACTCTACTCTGTATCGGACAGATTGCTGAGAGGTGATCTGTATCTCACCTACAAGGCAATCTCAGATCCTGCTCTACTAGAGATGCTCCATATCCATAAGTCTAACTCCTCGCGTAGTACCTGATCGAAAGGCTTAAATCTAATGTGTGACATTAACAAAACCTGCTAGAGAGACAAGTTTGTCTCTCAGAGACTGCCCCATCTCTGGAATAGACTCCCCATACACGTGAAACAAAGTACGTCGCTGACCCTCTTCAAGTGCAACCTTGATGAGTGGATGGGCAACCACAAATTTGTCCTAGGGTTCCACCTGTGTCCCTCATTGACAGGGGTGACAGGTGCTGTTTGTGGTTTCTTTTTTGGGGATAAACTCATGGCTAGGCTTGTAAGGGCCCCAGACCTATTAGCCTAGTAATCTGTTATGATCCTACGAATGACATCTAGGACACTGTGAATAATGAGTAACACACACAAAGACACACACGCACTTTTTATTGAACTTTATTTGTATCTGCATCCAGGAAATTAATTGACTGTGGAACCATCTATACCAAGCGATTGCAGCCCCCCAAACATCTCCAACGCCCAAGTGAGAACTGCTCTCTCCAAAGCAAAAAACACAGCATCCATGGGACCTGATGGTGTCCCCGGCTGTGTGCTCCACGAACTCAACGAGGAATTAAACCCACAGCTAGGACAGCTGTTTAATCATAGTCTTACCTCTGGATACGCACCAGGAGTGGCGCACTGCAACTGTGGTCCCACTTCACAAAGGCGGTGCCTCCACCGACCCTGGAAATTACCGGCCCATTAGCTTGACAAGCCTTATCTGCAAAGCCATGGAGAGGATCATAATGGACCTCATAAATAAAGACATAGGGAATTTGCAGACTTTGGATCCATCCCAGTTTGGCTTTGTCAAAGGCAGATCATGCCTTCTAAACTTGGTTGACTTTTTCGAAACAGTCACCAAAGCCATTGATGAGGGAAAGGCAGTCCATACAGCCTACCTCGATCTTTCGAAGGCCTTTGATACAATACCCCACTCGGGTATCATTGAAAAACTCATCAGCTTAAATGTTAACCCATACATCACAAGATGGGTTGCAAACTGGCTGAGTGACAGAACCCACAGGGTCAGAGTTGCTGGCGCCATGTCAGACTCAAAGCCTGTCACAAGTGGTGTACCACAGGGCTCAGTCCTGGGCCCACTCTTGTTTGGCATCTACTTTTCCGAAGTACAAGCAAACACAGGAGGGTTATGGCTGACAAAGTTTGCAGATGACTGCAAACTGGGCCATAGTAGAAAACACATCTGACACAGATATCCTTCAGAAGGGTCTCACAGAAACAGATAACTGGTGCCAGAGCCATGGCCTAAAGTTAAATGCCAAAAATGCATAGTCATACCCTTCGGGAAAAACAAGGTTACCCCTAGCTACCAAATAGGTGGCAATCCACTGAGTACAGAAGAAGTTATCAGGGACCTGGGGACCCAGGTTGATAGTAGTCTGTCATTCGACACCCATGTAGCTAAAGTAGTTAGGAAGACCTTCTACATTGCCCACCTTATCATGAAGGGATTCTCATCTAGATCAAGGGAGGTCATAGTCTCCCTATACTCATCACTCATCAGACCAATGATTGAGTACAATGCCCCATTCGAATGTATCTGACCCGACACTTGCAGCAGCTGGAGAGGCCACAAAAGTTCCTCACCAAAAGGATAAAGGGTCTCAAACATCTGTCCTATGCTGCCCGACTGAAAGAACTCCAGCTCTATTCAGTTGCTTACCGCTTGCTCAGAGGTGACCTTTGCCTAACATACAAGGCCATGTCAAACCCAGATTTGATGAATATGCTTCACCTCAAAAAATCTAGATCCGTCAGAGCCACAAGGGCGGGAGACTTAAACCTCGACACGGCTATTAATAGGACGTGCTGGAGGGATAGATTCATCACCCAAAGACTCCCTATGCTGTGGAATAAAATCCCGATATATGTGAGGCAGAGCACCTCGCTGGCCTTGTTCAAGAGAAATCTTGACCAATGGATGGGAGATCGCAGATATACCCCAGGGATTACCTCAGTGTCACTGCTCAACAGAGGCACAGCAAAATAATGGGTATAGTTCCCCATACTAAAGGGGTGGCGTAAGCCACAAAACTATGGGCTAGGCTTGTAAATGCCCTCGGGCAGATAGCCTAGTATGAACCTATGAACCTATGAACCTATGATAAGTCAAATGTAATTTCTCACAGTTGTGTGTAATGCCAAGGAGGCAAAATATACTCACAATAACAGCTCAAGGCTTAAAATTAGCTGTTGTATGGATTCTTATACAAGACAGTTGTCCAGGTAACGAAAAAGTGTGGATGCATGTTGATCTGATGAGAGTTAGCACTGCTGCCATACATTCGTAAGATTTCTTGCAGTAGATGTGAGTCCAAAAGGCAAGGATGTGAACTGGAAGTGATATTAGCCTACCTTGAACCTGAGGCATTTCCTGTGAGGGGATAAATGGGGATATGAAGACAAGTATCTTCCTTGTTCAGTATGAGTATCTGTGTGAGGACTTCCAGTATGTAATTGAGCTAAAGAGATGGGAACTCTCTCCCCTCCTCAATAAGTTAATAGTAAAATTAGAACAATGCTGACAAAAAAAGCTTATAGAAGGAAAAAGTGAAGACGAAAGAGCAAATAACATGATCAGATGACAAAACCAATGAAAAAAGGAGGGAAAACTGAGCAGAGAAGTCAGCAGGCCAATTGAGAGCCTGATCCAGTCCACCACCGAACTAGAAGGAGGCAAAAAATGATGGAGAAAATGCTACACAAAATGGACAAGATGCATAAAGAGGTCATGAAAATGAGGGAATTACTGACAGAATACATAAAAAATTAACAAGAGGCTCAAAGTAATGGAGGCAGCCATTTCAGAACATTGAGACGACACAGAAGCCATGCAGAAGGTGGGGAACAATCAATTCAATATGAGTAGCAGATCTTGAGGCCATCCAGGAAAACATACAAGAAAAATGGATGGAGCTTGATGACAGAGGAAGGAGTGAGTATGTAAGGATGCCAAATACCCCAGAAGGGAAAGACTCTAGAGAAAATGTAGCTGAAGTGATGAGCAAATGGACAAATATCCAAAAAACAAACTCTTATTAAGAGAGCTCATTGGATATATACTCCAGCAACCAAGGCATCACTCTGCCAGAGACCCCTTAATTATTAAAATACAGGCATTTTCAACTGGCTGACATGTGACTAGATCATTAAGATACATGAGGTGATGGCATGCATCACCTCTTCTGACTCAGCTTTTGCTTCAATTTTCTCTTCAGCTATGGTTCTGAGTTTCTTCCCGCCAATAAAAAGGCCATCAGGACATTCAACTTCCTAACATCAGGTGGCAGACTTAAAGTCTTGGCATATATTATGCTAAATGTACAAGACCTTAAGTACCAACTTTAATGCACAAGCACACCTGCTATGGGACTTCAGGAGCACCAGATCCGACGATGTAACTATGGCACTCATGAAAACTAAAACATACTGAAAATAAACACATAAAAAGTCATCTCCAATGTAGCAGAAAGATAAAGTCCTCACTGCAGACATGGTACATGGGTTCAGTTAGCAGCTCTGGTGAATTGGCAGTGGAGGGTGAGTGTGCCTATCCTGGATTAGAATGAGGTAGGTGGTGTCAAACACAGACTACACCACGCCCCTTAGAGGAGGGTTAGGTTGAAAAAGATGCAGTATGGGGTGAATGTTAGGCTCATCAACCTACCATTGAGAGACAGCTTTCATAGTGGACATGTGGGAGAACACATTCAAATTAGGAAGGCATTGTAAGCTATGCAGTAACATGGCTCCCCATTCAGGGTGTGAATTTAGGGCCTTCATAAATGTTAACACAGCCAGCATGCTATAAATGACAGTAGCAACCATCATGGCTGCCTGAATGATTGCCCCTCCCAACCCCCTTGATGTCTCTCTTCTCTGTGATTATGAAGGACTAGCCAATGTGGAAGAATGAATGGGTTCAGGTCCAGCTGAGGAAGGTTTAGTGGTTGACAGGTATTCAGTTTTCACAACCACATTAAAATTACAAAGCCAGAAGTCAACAAACTCCTCTTCTGGACTAGGGAAATTTTCTACTTTCTATCCCCCACAGCCAAGACACCCACTGGAAAGGGAATCCTACTGCTACAGCTGGAATACGGCTTCTCCAATGTTGTTTCTGCCTTCAGTAAAAAATCTTACAGCACTGCAGACTGATGCACCACTTATCAGATCATTGGAAAAATAATAAATTCTAAAAAAAAGGACTTAGAAAATGAAGCTCCATAAACTTGAAACTCTCTAAAATGTAATAATAAGAGACGAAAAGGAATTACTTCAACTGTTAAGAGTGGTAAGAAGGAATTAAAATAGCTTGAACAAATAGAAGTTTTGAACGATCAGGTTTAACATTAGTATCAAACAACACAAGACCATCATAGCCTTAAGGCAAACCACTATTGGTGCTGGGAAATGTGATGATGAAAAACAGTGGCAGGCAAGATATCCATACATTTTTTATTCAAGCCTGACATATTTCACCTCAAAGAAAGATCTATGGTTAAATCTAAGAATATTTTTGACAAAGTTAAAACTTCTGTGTTACTGATTGCTGCAGGGATTCTCAAAATATGAAATCACAGATTCAAGTCAGTTTACCTGTGTGCCTCTTCTCTGGCATTGAGAACTTCTTGAACCTGTTGAACCTTTTCCTTATTTTGTCGAACAGACAGTCGCAGTAACTGAACTTCTCTTTGAGCAGCAGCAGCTTTCAAATCTGCTTCTTGGATTTGCTTAGCCTGCACATATTTGAAATAAAAACATTAAGTGATTAAGAAGGATAGCCCAGTATAGATTTAGCTCGTGCAGCACAGATCCAAAGAGTACTGTTGTGCAAGTACTCTCATCAAAACAGAAGATGTTTAAACATTTTGATCACTGTTCTAGGAATCAGTCTAACCCATCTAGCATTAAGCAGCAACAGTGTACTACACTTAACTATACTTATACAAACACAAATATACAAATAAAAATATAAATATACAAATAATTAAATGGCCTGCAGATTCAGCTAGGGCTTCACTGATGCTTGACATACTTGCTTTTAAAATTCTACGTGAAAGACAATTTTTCCTTCTCTTAATTAAACTGGATTTCCAAAACCAAAGCTATTCCCCTCAGGAATCATGATGTTATTGTATCCTTTTACCCCACATGGTCAGACTGCACAGAAGTGGGCATGGCCTGTTTGAGTGACATGCCAAACGGCCTTGATGTCATATGCAAATGAAGCAAGACTGACTGACAAAGATTTGCTAGTGATATCATGCATATATTAGATGCTGTTTGACACATATGGACTAGGATACAATAACACCATCTGCACAAGTTACATGCTGCAGTTAATTATTTTGGAAGACTTTTTTTGTTGCTGCTCTAACCCTGAAGGAGTATTTTTATGGTTGTGATGCCCATGCACTGGCCCAGTAATCAAGGAGCCTCAATCCTCAGTACTAGCACCAGTGAGGGGCATGCACTTTGGGAGGTTGACAAGTACATACAGTAAAGTACAATTTCCCTTAACAGCACACAGAGATCACAATCAGTCTGGGGATGGTTTCTGCCTCTCTCTCCAGATCCCCAATAAGACTCCCCACTGGCACAGGTATAGGGTTAAGATCTCAACAGAGTGGTCAAGACAAAACCTCCAGCACCCTCTCTATCCAAGCAGTGCTTCGTGTCCCTGCCAAGTAGCTGACATACATACACTCTGAGATTTCATTTATATACAAACAGGCACTCATGGGGAAGGCTGGCACAAGTTTACTAGCTATGGCCCCTTCTGCCCAGACTATAAGGTAGTAATCACTACCACCAACCACCCTTACTTATCAGCTACTATATAAGACCCTTAAAGGGTGACCAATTCTACTGTGTAATGTTACTATTATCCAAATGGTAAGTGTGACCAAGACTTTTAAGGCTATTTAGGAGTGGGTTAAACAGTGTCACCAAATACATATGCAAGTACTCTAAGAGCTTAAATATCTCTAAACAAACCAGCCAGAATTAAAAAGTTTAAATATATTTAATAATAAATAAAAGAACAAGACAATACTCAATAACTCAATACAGTGACATCAGAGATCAGAATCACAGGAAATATTTTAAAACAACATTGCAGGACAGTCTCACATAAATACAGAAAACATCTAAACTAATCTTTACTATATTCTTATCTATCTCTAAGAGAAACTATGTTCTAAATAACTTACTTACAGAGCAAGGCAAATACAGATGAAAAGTGCTGAATGGAGAGGATGTTTCTAGGCACAAATACAAAACGCAGAGACTTTCTCTGACAGATGGTTCTTAAATAACACATTACTACTGGGTCAGCTGGATGACATCATTCTTTGTCATCTGCCTTCAGTTCCCTGGCTAACAAACGTAAAATTTAGCACCTCTGTGTCAAAATGACTTATCTCTCAGAAGTTTGCCTAGAACTGGAAGTTGTAAAATAGTTAAACACTTTTACATTTGAAACTTGTAATTATTTCTGTTTCCAGACAACAGAAAGAACTTCTAGCTGTAGACATCCTGTCTTCTTGCTGATATAAACACAGTCGTAAAACTCTTCACTTATTTTTTCGGAGTTTGCAAGTTAACTCTATGTTCCACCTTCTACTATGAAAACACACATTTGCACAGGCATATAGTTTATAGACAGTTCTGCTCTTTTCCAGCAGGGTACACTGTGATTACATTCTTGACACTCAGTACATAACATACAGTTCAACACACACTTCTGAACCAGTAGTTTAATATCCACACAACATTATAGTTTTCTTACATTTGTAAGACAGGTAAATGAATCATATTAATATTCACAAATGACATAGAATTATTACAAAATTCCAGCTAGCTGGACTGGCAGCCTCACAATGGTCATCAGCTTTTGGTCGAGGGGGACAGCAGCTGGGTGACCAATCAGAGAACTGATGACCCGTATAGATAACTGGGACTCTATAAAGACTACAAAAAAGTACTATTTAACTATTACAGATCCTTGTAGTACTGTTATCTCAAGTAAAACAATAGTATCTGGAAATTTTATTAGAATACCACCTGTCTTTTCACTGCTACATTGAAACCAAAGTAGGAAAACAAAACACCATTATGACCTGCTTGGCACTCATATTTTTTTTACCAAATGCATCTATCCCATACATCCAGATTTTATTTTAAGACAGACTAATAAATTATGACTTTGCATTCTTCCAGACATACCTCTTAGAGGAAGAAATCTGGACAAAGCCATAAATAAAAGTGAGACAAAGGTCCAAAAATAGGGACAAGTTTTAAATATTGCTCTTACAAACTTAGAAAGTTAATAGAATAACAGGTTTTGCATTAACATGAATTTTCTGGAGGGTATGAAGTCTCAAACTCAAATGTCTGTTATTATTTTCTAACTTCAGTCATTAATGATTTGCCATTAATTTGCCAGAAAACCACAATTTTATGAAAAATGGACCAAGATTATGAATCAAAAAATGGACAGTCTGTGAAAATCTGTACAGTTGAGAGGTACGCTTCCAGCACATCTCTCTACTGTGAGTAATCTTCCATTAAGTGTCATGCTAGTTGACTTAAACTTAGGAACTTACCATAACAGATGATGTCCTGCTGATCACTGTTGACGTATTCCTAATACTTGGGTTATCACAGCTGTCATCTGGCCAGGGTAACAGAACTTGACCTTCCCCAGTATCATACGTCTGACATGTCATCTCAGCTCGCAAGCGTATAGATATATAGGCAGATGAAAGAGCATAATTCCTCAGGCTATATATAGAGAGGCAGATGTACAAGCATAATTCCTCAGGCTATCTACAAGCCAGTGGCCTGAAGACCCTGAGACAGAAAACTAGTCAGAGCTAGGAGAGGCATAGTATGATGTGGTAAGAAAAAACCCTGTTATAGGGTGTCTGTCATGGGATAGGAACTGAGGGTGAAAGAGAGAGTAAGGAGAAAATTAAGTGTAGATGGGAAAGAGAGTAGGAATGAATACTGCAGCACTGATTAGTAGAACATGTACTGTTGCGATAAGTTCTTACACAACTGTGCTGTGTCCTGACTGAAATCACCGTTGCATTATTCCTAACACATGGGTGATTCCAAGAGCTTAAGGGAAAGTAAGGGTGGTTGGTTAAAAGGCAGTAGAACCGTCCAAGAGGACAGATAGGACTGACCTAGCAAAGGCAGCTTTGGACCTTGAAAAGACATCAATCCTGTATTTTTTAGTAAAAATGTATACAGATGGCCAGGTGGCAGTTTTCAGTATGGACCTAGCATCCACTCCTTTGTAGAAAGCTTCATAGGCTGCTACTGCTTTTGTACAGTGAGCTTGAGGGCATGAGAGCAAGGACTTGTCATGTAGAGTAACAAAAGGAGATGGTCTTACAGATCCAACTTGCAATGTTTTGCTTGGATACCAGTTGGCTCAATTTAGAGTCTATGAAAGAAAAATACAAAGTTGATTAGATTTTTGAATGGATTTTGTTTTGTTCAAATATAATTTTAGCTGTTTGTGAATGTCCAGGGAATGAAGTATCCCTTCCTTTCCCTCCCTGATTCTGTGGGTTTGGAAAGAAGGTAGGTAGGTTTATGGCCTGATTGAGAGAGGACTTGTTCACTACTTTAGGCATGAATGAAGGATTAGTCCTGAGGGTCACCCTGTCTTTGTGAAAAATAAGAAAGGTCGGAATGGCCATGAGTGCCGGAAGCTCTGAAGTGAGGGCTAGAAGGAGGATAGTTTTCCAGGTGTTGAATTTGAGATTTGCTGATGTTGCTGGTTCAAAAGGAGATAAGGGATGCTTTACCATCACAAAGTTGAGGTCCCAAGTAGGGGTAATGGGATTTCCAGGTGGTTTATGATGTAGGACCCTTTTAATCAATAAGGTTCTCAGATTTTTTAAGGAATAACTTCAGATCTGGATAAAAGTGTGGGGGGGGGGGGTAAGAGCAAGCAAGTGGAGATGGCTGACATGTGGGCATTGAAGAAAAATAGGCCAGACCTCTATGCAAGAACTCAAAAATATTTTAGAAAGAAATGTACCTCTGATTAGTTGAGGTTCTGTTCATTCTTTTGGCACCAATAGGAGAATCTCTTCCATTTGTCTATATAATATTTTTGAGTGGTGGGTTTTCTGGCTTCTTGAAGAACCTTAATAATGTCCTCAGACAAATAGTGCCAGTAAGGAATTAGAACCCTATTGTCCACAGAGTTAGGTTTAGGGATGACAGATTGGGGTGAAGCAGTAACCCTTTCTGTTGTGTAATGAGATCTCCTTGGTGTGGCAGTTTGCAGTACTTGCCCCTGGCTAGAAGAAAGAGAAGACGGAACCAGTGCTATCTTGGCCAAAAGGAAATCACTAGCAAGAGCTTTGTTTTTTTTTTTTTTTTCTTTTTGGGTTTTTAGAAGAACTCTTGAAATGAGAGGAAGTACAGGGAACATGAAGAGAAAACTCCTTGTCCACTGAAGAGAGAAATCATCTTGTCCTAAAAGCTGAGGGCCAAGGGTCCCTGGTGCAAAATAGTGGAAGCTGTGTGCTGGTCTTGGAAGCAAACAGATCTGGGAAATCCGCCAATGGTGAAGGATGCCCTTGAAAACCTGTCTGTTCAGGGTCCATTTGTAAGGGTCCTCTTAGAACCTGCTTAAAGAATCTGATAAACTGTCCTCTGATGGGATATATGTGGCTGTGAGCAACATATTCAGGCATATCTGTGCCAAACTGCAAAACTGGTAAGATCTGGTCCCCTCGTGCTTGTTTTTGAAACACATTTCTGTTGTGTTGTATGTAAACACTCATATGGTATCTAGCTTCCAGAGATGTGAAAAGACCTGAACAGCCCTCGTTTCCTTCATGTTGATGTGGTCCTTTTCTAGCGCTGGCTTCCATCTTGCCCTGTACTTGCTGAGTGCCTGCCCATGCCCCCCTCCCCCCGTGCCTCATCACAGGCATTTGTGTGTATTTCCTGAACTAGGGCTGGTGGAGTGAAAGGAAGCACTGAGTTAAGTTTCACCAGATCCCTCCATCGTAAATGTTCCCATATGAGACTTGGTAAAAGAGGAATATGTGTGTGAATGATAGGGAGGAGAGACGAATGGCGAGGATGCAGGGAGTAGAGTTGGCAAAGGTGGATTAGCTTAAATACTTTGGATCAACAGTACAGAGTAATGGCAAATGTGGAAGAGAGTTGAAAGAGAGGCTACAAGCGGGGTAGAGTGGGTGGAGAAGAGTGTCAGGAGTGATGTGTGACAGATGGGTACTAGTAAGAGTGAAAGTGAAGGTCTACAAGATGGTAGTTAGACCAATTATGTTATATGGGTTGGAGATGGAGGCACTGATGAAAAGACAGGAGTCAGAGCTGGAGGTGGCAGAGTTAAAGATGTTAAGATTTGCACTGGGTGTGACGAGGATGGACAGGATTAGAAATAAGTATATTAGAGGGTCAGCTCAGTTTGGATGGTTTGGAGACAAAGCCTGAGAGGTGACATTGCGTTGGTTTGGACATGTGCTGAGGTAGGATGCTGGGTATATTGTGAGAAGGATGCTAAGGATGGAGCTGCCAGGTAAGAGGAAAAGAGAAAGGCCTAAAATAAGTTTTATGGATGTAGTGAGAGAGGACATGCAGGTGGGTTGGTGTGACAGGGCAAGATGCAGAAGACAGGAAGAAATGGAAACAGATGATCTGCTGTGGTGACTCCTAAAGGGAGCAGCCAGAGATGGTAACAGTACTGTGATCAAACAGTTTTCAAGTACCACTGGATTTTCCTCATACAACAACACACTAACTATATCTATCCATGTGTGAGCAATAATCTATATATGAGTGTATGTGTGTGTGTGCGTGTGTGTGTACGTATGTTTTATATATATATATATATATATATATATATATATATATATATATATATATATATATGTGTGTGTGTGTGTGTGTGTGTGTGTGTGTGTACATGCTCTTACATGTATATTTGCTTGAATGTATATATGGAAACGTAAACATTTATAAACTCTTATTCAATTGCGAAATATCTTGCAATGCTCTACCAGGTTCTTGCCTTCTCTCATTGTATATTTAGTAGACTTGTATTTTCAACCAAAAAGGGTAATATCCTCTTATTGTATACTAATTGCTGTAAAGTCTACAGTCTGTATGCTACTACTCTGTGATGTATTTTTTTGTAAATTTTTTCTTCTCTCTGTAAACTTATGGAGTTTTTCTCCCCAGGACTCTGCTGAAAACAGACACTTGTTGTCCGGGCAGACTATCCTGGCAAACAAATGTTAAATAAATAAATAAATATGCAGTCTGTCTAGGGGCAGGACTGGGATAGCAGGTCTCATGAACCCCAGAGCCCTTAGGATCTCCCTGGCTGAGGGATGAAAATAGCAGTAGTAGTTTGCAAGGCTTTACAACTTCTCTTGAGGTAAGTAGGCCTGTATTCCTTTTGTGTCTAGCCTGCAGCCCAGAAAAAATAGGTCATAGATTTATAAACAAATACTAGGCAATCAGTCTGCAGACGATTGCAAGCCTCCCCAAAAAAACCCAATTCAGAATTTCCTTCTACCCTCAAGGAGGGTGAAACCAAACAGACCAAACCAGAATTTGAGGCTGACCATCCAATTATCTAGGTTTACCTTGAAGGTAGCAAGGGTGTTACTGTGTTTGACATGAAATGGAAATTTGTTTCAGAGATGAGGGATGTGAATCTATCATCCCAACGTGTCTTGTGTATCTACTGATGGTTTAGTTAGTTTAACAGAGTAGTTGATGTACCATTAGTTCTGTGAAGGAATAGATTAAATAGGGTTGGATCTGTCATGGCATGAAAGGGTTAGGCATAGATTTCCACAAAGGAGTCTGTAAGAGACTTAGTATATTGAAAGGGCTGCTAGTTTTTCCTGATAACTAAGATTTTTTAGGTCACTGATCCTTTTAGTTATGAATCTCTGAGGTATCTCATGTTGTATGATATGTTTAGATAAATGCATGCCAAAAGGTGTGTTATATTCAGTAAGGAGTCTGATATTATATATATATATATATATATATATATATATATATATATATATACACACACACACACACACATATAGATATGAGTAAAGGGGAATTAAGACTTCTTTGGATCTAGTGGAAACGCCTTTGGAAATTAGATGAGCCAGATAAAAGGCTTTTTGAACTACTCTGGAGACATGATGGTTTAATGATAAGAAATTATCATCAACAAGAGTACTATAGATCCCATACAACAGTGCCTGATTGGAGGGGTGCACCTCCTATATGTTAAAAACTGTTATGCTTACCAAAATTAACTATGTTGCATTTTATTTCATTTGATTTGAGACCATTGTCCTTGCACTGATTGTTAACTTGGTCTAAGCTGTGATGGGGCAATTGTAAGTCAGTTGAAAAATGAATAACACCACCCAATTTACAATAATTTGCAAACGTAGTTAACCATAGGCCAGAGGTGCTAGCGTAAAGGTCTGAGAAATATATGCCAAATAGGAGATGGCCCAGAACTGAGCCCTGTAGTACACCATTGGTAACCGTTTTGCTTTCAAAGTGGCACCTGTTACTCTAACCACATGGGTCCTTAGATGGCTGCAGGGAGGATTTTTTTGTTGCTGACTGTGAACCCCAAATGAGATAGCAGGAGGAGGCGGATGAACTGTAGAAGCTGTAGGAGAATTTGCGGTGAAGTAGCTTGATTAATAGGTTGTCTTAAGTATGGAAAATTCAGAATTTCGTGTGTTTGGCTAAAAGTGATCAATAGTGTCAGATACTCTGTGAAAACTCTTGGGACTGTGGAAAGCTCAAAAGGCAAAGCATTAAACTGATAGTGAGACGACCCAGTACAAAACCTGAGGAATCTCTTGCAAGGGGCCTGAATTGTTATATGGAGGTAAGCATCCTTTAGCATTAAGGGATACTAGAAAAGCCTGGGGAAGAACAAAAGGTAGCAGAGAGTGCATTGAGACCATTTTGAAAGCTGGCACTTTTAAGAAGGTATTTAGTAAGCAGAGATCCAGCATGGGTCCCCCCTTACCCTTCTTTTCTTTGCACTAGGAAATGTTGGAGTAAAACCTGTTTCTGACAAATTCTTCTGGCACCAGCTCTATCATGCTTTGTGCCCACAGTTCCTATAAAATGGTGGAATCAGATGAATCTGACTGTGTGGAGGTGAGGGCATGTCATTTAGAAGGGGAATATGTATCCAAGACATGGCATAATCATTATTTTATGATAGATTGCATCTATTTGTATGGTAATCTTTTCCCAGGTGCAGAAATATTAGGTCAGCCTTTTTGCGAGGGGAAGGGTAGAGCTTGGGGCAAGGGGGATAGAAGATTGCAGCTAGTCACAGAGATTTGTCCCCTTCCAGATGAGGCAAAAATTTGTGGATTATCTGGGTATTTCTTTCTGGGAACTTCCCTGTGTGTCTATCTAGGTATACAATTCCTTCTGACAAAATAGGCTGGTTTGGTTGGGTAATTCCTCTGGTACTTAAGTACAGAGGTTAAAAGAAGCTGTTTGTAGTCCTTCATGGTTTTAACCTGCTCTTGAAGGGTTTTGAGAAGGTTGGCAGCTTGGGGCCAAACATGAGATTCTTGTCTAAAGGGAAATCTACAATTTTTGCTTTCATGTCTTTAGGAACTGCGGATTACAGAGCATGTAGCAGCTGCTCTTGATGAGGCCTCTACAGTGTCATTACAACATTTAAATGCTGTGTCTGGTCACTTGTGTAGCCTGATTAAGGAAAGATAACATTTGATATTTAGAATAGTATGCTGCAAATCCACCACTAACTCATCTAAAGAAATCTGAAAGGATATCAACTATCTGCTTATCTGGGTTTATTTAACAGCAGAGATGGTTATAAACCTTTTTACCCCACCTATCCAAAGCCCTGTTATCCTTGTCTGATGGGTGGGAAGTGGCATTGGGAAGGAGTTTAGAAGGCTTATCACATGAGATGGAAACTGCAGAAGGGTTTGCCACAGGATTTTTAAACAAAAACTTAAGACCGTTAGGGATTTTGTAAAAGCCTGCTGGTCATTTGGGAGCTGGAGGCTGGGAGTCAGGGGCAGCACAAGTGGAATGAAAAGCATCCAAAAAAGCCTCAAGAACAGCAGGTACAGGGAAAGGGGTTGGGGTGCCCATTTCCAAAAGGATCTTTTCTGCACCTCTGAGATCTGGCTAGACTCCCACTCAAAATGCTTCATCACATTCAAGACTCTCTCTCCAAAAGAAGCGTCTCCTACTGGAGAATCAGATTAAATGGAGTCCTCATCATCCGAAGAGACTTGACCAGAAAAGTGCATTTGAGAGTAGACCAGAGAATGGTCAGAATCAGAAGCCTCCTCATCTTCAGAGGAAGATGAATCCACAGCAATCTTTTGAGGGGAGGGGTTGTCTGGAGAAAGGAAGAGGATTCAGAGACAAAATGGCCTTAAACAAACCTTGAGAGAAATCCATGCATTCATTCCTTCTGTAAGAGGAAGAGGAGGCTGATGAAAAGGAGACTGTCTAGTTTTGTAATGCTTCTTTTTTGGTGTTTCATCCACCTGCACTAAAATAGGTGGCTCAATTCCCTGACATACTTTGATTAGTTTACCTGGGATCTCTTCCTTAACTAAGATCTGAGGGATGACCTCTGGGCCCTCTGGTATTATGATTCATGGATCACCTCTGTCTGCAGAATCATCAGTCAGCAAGGCCTCCGATGCCATACCAGCCTCCAGTAGAGTCCCGCTCGAGGGCATCTGAGGAGGAATCGGACATACCACAAATTCTGAAACCTCATAGGCTATGTCAGAAAAGGATAACTAAGTCTCTGGCCTAGGGCTTTTAAGCCTCTTCCTTAAGTGTTTAAGGTACATCTGGGGAGGTGGAATCCACCATCTTGGAATGGGCAAAGCATATGAGATGCTCAGTCTACAACAAAAAGTGTTTGGCAAGGACAAATGAGACCACAAAGGATTGGCAGATGGAACAAGCTTTGTAGTCATGTTCCACTCCTAAGCAAAAAAGATACTGTATATGCAAGTCTTTGCTTGAGATTTGACTACTGCACTCATACTTACTCCTCTTAGCTGACATCTAATACTGGTAAGAAAAACAATTAAGAAATATAAAGGAAGGTTCCCCAAAGGGGCACTTACCTGAGTATTCAAAGCAACAGTGCCATCAACCATATGTCAATCAATCTAACAGATATGTGACCTGCATTCAGTCTAGTGGTGAGACAGTCTGAGGAATTATGTTCAGATGTCTGCCTATATAACCCTACACTTGAGAAATGAGGTCACATCATATGTACAATACTGGGAATGTAAAGCTTTGGTATGCCAGCTAAATGACAGCAGTAATAGCCAATGTGTTAAGAATACTGCAACAGTGATTTCACTCAAGACATCCATAGACAGACATTTGGCAAATACCATGGATAGGCTAATTGTAAGAGAAGTGAATTAGTAGTGGCAGTTCCCAACTAAAAACCTTAAGCTGTTTAGGCTTGTTATACCTAATATAGGTTTCATTGTCTTTCTTTCTTTCTTTTGACATCCAGGAAAATGTACAATACAACTTTGCCTATTTTTGAATTAAGTACTGGCTGAACAGACCAAGAGAACAGAAAATACTGGACGACAAGAAAACCTGCCTGAAGCTGGCCTTTTGAAGTGTCTGGGTTTAGTGAGAGTGGTGCTAGAACTTGGGGGAGGGCACAAAAACCTGTGTTGAAACCAGTGAGGCTACTCTTGATCACAGAAATCGTAAGATGCCTAGCTGTATTCATCTTTAAGAAAACACACTTCATAGTTCTTGCCAACCTTTTTGATCACTTAACAGTGCTCAATTCTTAAACCGAGCAGGGCCATGTATGATAACCCAGTGGTAAATTTGTGTCTACCACATCCAGTCATATACTAGCCTTAAAGGTAGCCTAGATAGTACTTTGTTTGACATGTAGAAATAACTTATCCCATAGGCTGGGAACACATTGAGGTAGGAAATTTATCCCTCCAGTGTGTCTCGTAGAGTCAGTGTTAATTTGGGTCCATAGTTAAGGTGTTTATAGAGTCATTGGTTTTGAGAAGAAATAAGAGGTCAAATATGGGCAGCGCAGTGGTGCAGCGGTAGCATTGTCACCTCACAGCAAGAGGTTCTCCGGTTCACTTCTCGGCTGGAGTGCCTTCTGTGTGGAGTCTGCATGTCCTCCCTGTGTTTATGTGGGTTTTCTCTGGGTACTCCGGTTTCTTCCCACATTACAAAGACATGCATCTGGAGTGTTTCTCCCCGGGCCACCGCTGAAAATTGTCTTTGTTCCAAGTCGGACTTTCCCAGTAAACAAATGTTAAATAAAAAATAAATAAAATATGGCCTGATCTTTCATGGCTCAAAAACTGACACAGATAACATAGAGCAGCCAGCAAGCTGCTATGTATATGGAGAGTCATGCTAATCTGCCAAGTTAAGGAAGGATTTAAGGCCTTTAGTTTTTTTGGTCAGGAAGGATTTAAGGCAATCAGTTTTTTGTTTGAAGTATTTGGGGCCTTTCAAATTGAGCACTATATGCTTGGATTTGTGTATACCAAAAGGGGCACTATATTCAATAGTCTGATAAGGGAAAAATACAATGGTATGATTTCCTTGGATTTTGAGGATATTCCTTTGAAGGTAACTGGGCTCAACAGAAGGACTTTTGGACTATTCTGGAAACATGATGATCAAATGAGACAGACTTGTCTCTTCTTAAGTACCAGGTCTCTTATGACCATGTCTATTTGAAGACGAGTGCCATTTATAATGTAGGAGGTGGGAGCAGCATTTTTGCTGAATAATACTGCACCGCACTTCTTTGCATATTGCTTGAGACCATTTTCAGTACACCAGGGATGTTCATATCTTACACCCTGCTTCTGGAATGGTTTAGTATCAATAAGCAAGCAGATAATGGAGCCTGGCTTGCAGTCATCTGCAAACTTGGTTAACCTGACTTCTTGGGTACTGGCAATACTGCAGTCCACAACTTTGGAAATCCCTGCCTCAACCAAACACTCCCTATCTTTCCTTTGTAACATTTGCAAAGAGATGGGAGAACTCCCTAGGAACCAACGGCTCTTTCATTTTTCTATGTTTTCCTTATCCCTAAAAATGTTGAGCCCAGCTGACATGGATGGTTTCTGGTCATTTTCTTCAAGTAATAAACCTTTAAAAATGAGCTTATTCTTTCTGCTGAGGGGCATTCTTGTCAAAATTGGCAAAGATATTACACCTGTCTTTGAGATGGCAAGAACCCAAACAAGACACAGGTCTTGTAGAGACATACTGTGGCCAGAGTACTCTCACTTTTTAAAACTATATTGTGAAACAGCAGAGGCAAATACATAATCTGGTATACTACATCCAAACAGCAGTACACAAGAAGTGAAGAAATCACTCTGTTAAACATTATAGTGAAAAACAATTGAAAACATTTTTTTAAAACAAATGTAGAGTCAGAACTCTAAACAATGAGCTACAAAAGGGTCGAATCTAAACTCTAACAACCAGTTATACAACTGCAACAGGGAAGGGAAATAAGAGCAAAAGCCATGATGCATGGATAATGTCAGGTAGGATAAGTTAAATAAATTTGGAAAGCTCTTACCAAGGAAGTTGTATAATCAAAAAATCTCAAAACATTGAATGACCGAAGAGAGAAAATGGATACTAGAAATTGTCTCTTCAATTAGCAAACGTTTAAAATAGAACAGAGATGCCTGAGGCCATTTTTTTCAAACTATCTGGAAATATACAGAGCTAAGTATATGTTTTTGGTTCTTCAGAATTGTGTACTGTAAATTGTTGCTGGACTAATTTTATTCAGAGTTGTGCACTGTTATTTTTGATTCACTGTATAGTTTTTCAGATCTCTGCTGAAAGTGTTTTGTCCCACCCCCCCCTATTTCCTGCTGTGTCTTACGTTGGTATAACTGTTTTTAACAGCTTGAGTTACCTGACTATCTGAAGGATTACTTGAATAAAAATAGACCCTGTTAGTTAACAGCCTGCATATCATTGCTGGAACCCGTGTCTAACAGAGCTCAAGTGTTTTGACCCACCCACTCTCCCTCCGTATCTTTGGCTTGTTGTTTAAATTTGGTGGCTTTTGCAGTTGCCCACCCCACTGTAGATTTCATCTGGGACACTCCCCCCAGTCCCATTTCTTTACCACATTCTACCTAATGCACTCCTCCTGCACTTTTTAGTAATTTTTAATTTAATTGCATTTTTTAAACTGTGTTTGGTGTAATATTGCTGCATACTCAAGTGTGCTAGCTTCCACTGCATTTGAATTGCTTTTACTGCTGTTTTAGCTACTTTTCTGTAAAAAAAAAAAATAAATAAATAAATAAAAACTGTAAGCCTGTTTCCTATCTTTCCTGTAAATAGTGTAGTCCAGATACAGATTTGCTGTATCCAGGACTGTATGTAAGCTTCTGAGCCCCCCCAAGCCTTTCTGTGTTGGAGGGAAGCCTTCTAGCACGTCAGTGGGAGTGGTAAGCACTAGGTAACCAGTCTACCACATAAGGAGTGGTTCTGACCCAGAAATTGTAGTTATTGGCCGTCTGGGCAATCTTTTCCATCTCTCTCAACTTTCTGATTTGAAAGCCCACATTTGCATTTGTTTCTTTCCTGTAACTATTCTAGTGCAGATACAGATTTTTAGTTTTAGCACTTGAATTTGCTTATTCGTGCTCAGCACTTGTTCAGAACTTGTTGTAAGCACTAAATAAGCTACTAATTACTATAACACTAAACTTTCCTCATTACCTAGAGGAAAACAGTTTTTGCACTTACTTTCCTCACTTGCTTAGAGAAAAACCGCTCTTGTACTCACTTTCCTCACTTATCTAGAGGAAAACAGTTTTTTATTCAGGCATGTCCAAGGGTCAGCTCCCAGTGTTCTCTCCTGTCTATCTAATGAATCTGGGCATCTTGGGGCAATGTAGAAATTGCCTCATGTACACAGACAACCCTGTCCTCCTACCACCCAACACTACAACCTGTGAGAGATGCACTTATCTAGCCAAACTGGAGGTAAAGCTCTCTCCAACCAAGATTGAACTTGACATTCAAGAGGAGAAGATAAACACTTGCACCACACACACTTATCACATAGTCTCACTAAATCTACACCACCACCAAAATCCACACACAGAAACACAAAAACATTTGCAAAGGCTCTCAGTAATAATCTGCCCAAGCAACAGAGACCTCCAAAGCAGAAACGCAAGCAACTTCCACCCCCCAACACAACCCAAATGACACACAGCCCACAGACTCAGTGTGCCACTCAACCACAGCCAATAAGACAAAACAATGTATCCAACACACTAGTCATAGGTGACTCTAGTCAGGCACACTGATGTCCCACTCACCAGGCTAAACAAGGAGAAGGTTACTGTCAGCTGCCGGTCGGGTGCCAGAATCCACCAAATAATCCACACAATCAGGTCACGCCACAAGTACAAATATGACTCTGTCATTGCCCATGTTGGTGTAAACGACCCGAGACGTACCTCCCTGGGCTACATGAAGAGAGACATGGAAGAGCTCTCCGATCTTGTATCCCAGGCAGGTATGACCCTAGCCCTGAGTAGCATTCTGCCATCGCCCAGAATGATACCACAGTACAAGGACAAAATGATTGACTTCAACAATTGGCTAAGCTTCTGATGTCATTCTAAGGGGATCCAGTATCTGTCTGCTTGGGATGACATGGTCGACAGACAACAATGCTTTGCCAGAGATGGCCTGCATCTGTTGCCCCTGGGATTCCGGACACTGGCTAAGGGTCTTGCCGCCCCTATAGTGCCTTTTTTAGGCAAGGTTCAAATGACAAATTCACCACCGTAACAGGAACAGGCAAGCAAAAACTGAGGGTAATGCTACTCAATGCTAGAAGTCTAAATCTCAAACTGCACTCACTCGAGGCACTCCTTAAAATGGAGAACATCAATATCTGTGCAGTGACTGAGACTTGGTTCAAGGCTCCAGAGAGTACCCCTGCAGTACCAAGCTATAACTCGTACCACACCTTTCGGCCATATAACCAGGACCAAAACACCAAAGGTGGAGGTGTGTCCATATTCATTAAGGATATCCACACCTCCAGTAGTTGCTCAGCACAATGCATCCTAGGTTACCCTAGTGCAACTAACTGGGCAAAACTGCAATCCAAATTATAGCTTGCTACAGATCCCCCACCATGCCCCAAGATTCCCACTCCTCTTTTCTTGATGTACTGGAAAATATTAGGGTTCAAACAAACACTCTAATAATGGGCGATTTCAACTACCCCACCATTAACTGGGAAAACTACTTGTGTACCAACTCCTTCACACAACGCTTTTTGGAATTCATAAACTCCAATGCCCTGGATTAGCTTATCCACACCCCCACCAGGGGCAACAATATCCTAGACCTAGTCATTACCAACATGAGTGACCAGTGTTCCACACCTGAAGTCAACTCCTCGTTGGTCCGATCCGACCATAAGCTAATCACCCTTGATATCCACATCCCGCCCCCACCCCCCATTAAGGAAACCATGGTAAAAAATGTCTCCAAAGCTAACTTCATGCTTCTTAAGACAGAAGTGGTGAACTTCATGACACCCATGGAGATGGACAATACAGTTACGACTGCTGAATCCTTCACAAATGCACTCTATAAGCACTTACACGAGTGCATGGATCGTGCTATCCCAAACAGAACCAAGATGCTATCCTCCAAAAAAAGGAAGCCAATCTGGTGGTCCCCTGCCATAAAAAAACTGTACAACAGAAGGAAGGAATTGTTGCAAAAGAGAGTAAAATCCCATGAGTGGAGGAGCTCCCTGGTCAGCCTCAGTAAGAAGCTGAGATCCCTTATAAGATCCTCCAAAGCTAGCTATGAAAACAAACTCGCCACTGATTCTAAGGGTAACCACAAAGCATTCTATAGTTATGTCAAGAATCTCAATGGCAACACCCAAACCTGCTCTGAGTTACAGCACAACGGCATGAAAATTACAGAACCAACTGATATTGCCAACATTCTGACAGATAGGTTCAGTGCTAACTTTACCCCCCCCCCCCCAAAGGGCCCATATCTATACAGGAAGAATGCAGAGTCCCTGTAATCACAACTACGCAGGTAAAAGCTGCACTCTCTAAAGCCAAAAACACAGCATCCATGGGACCAGACAACATCCCAGGCTGCATTTTACATGAACTTCAGAACAAACTGGCTCCCCACCTAAACACCATGTTCAATCATAGCCTCACATCAGGCTTTGTGTCCAATAAACGGCGTACAGCAACAGTTATCCCACTCCACAAAGGGGGAGCCACCACTGATCCTGGGAACTATCGCCCTATTAGCCTGATGAGCCTGGTCTGCAAGGCCATGGAACGTATCATCATGGAACTCATAAACAAAGACATTGGTAACCTCCAAACTCTGGATCCCACCCAGTTTGGGTTTGTGAAAAGCAGATCATGCCTCTTGAACCTGATCGACTTCTTTGAGGCAGTCATCAAAGACGTGGATGAGGGTAAGGTGGTTCACACAGCCTATCTTGACCTTGCTAAGGCATTCGACTCCATCCCCTATTCTGGAATTATAGCTAAACTCACTAAACTAGGTATAAATCCCTATGTCACAAGATGGGTTGCCAACTGGCTCACTGACAGAACCCACACTGTAAAAGCTGCACACTCCAAATCTGACCTCAAACCAGTGACAAGTGGAGTATCTCCTGTTTGGTATCTACTTCTCTGAAGTAAAGGCCAACACAGAAGGCCTCTGGCTAACGGAGTTTGCAGATGACTGCAAACTAGGAACCATAGTCGAGTCCCCAAATGATGTGGAAATCCTACAGAGGGGCCTCACTGAGACAGATGCCTGGTGTCAGAGCCAAGGCCTCAAGCTCAATGCCAAAAAGTGCACTGTCATTCCCTTTGGTAAAAACTCTGTACCCATGAACTACTACATAGACAGCAGTCTACTTAACACCGAATGTGTGATAAGAGACCTTGGGACCCAGGTGGACAGTAGTCTGTCCTTTGATAGTCACATCGCCATAGTAGTCAGGAAGTCCTTCTACGTGGCACACCTCATCATAAAAGTGTTCTCATCCAGGAAAAAATAGGTCATTGTTCCCCTCTACTCGAAATTCATTAGACCCATTATAGAGTACAACGTCCCTTTTGGAATGTACCTCACAAGACATCTGCAGTAGCTGGAAAGGCCACAGAAGTACCTCACAAAGAGGATTACTGGCCTCAAACAGATGTCCTACACTGACCGTCTCAAAAAACTCCAGCTTTACTCTGTAGCATATTGCCTACTCCGAGATGATCTTTGCCTAACATATAAAGCTATGTCAAACCCAGAGCTGTTGGACATGCTACACCTAAAGAAATCCCAATCCCTCCAAGCTACACGCTCTAGGGACCTAAACCTTGTCACCACAATAAACAAAACATGCTGGAGGGATAGATTCCTGTCCCAGAGACTTCCCATACTCTGGAACAGGCTACCCATCTATGTCAAGCAAAGTTCTTCATTAGCACTCTTCAAGAAAAACCTTGATGAGTGGATGGGAAATAGGAAATACACCACGGGATCACTTCTGTGTCTCTGCTCGACAGTGGCACAGGAAAATAACTTTCTTGGGTGGCATAAGCCAGGGAACCTTGTTGGCTAGGCTTACGTAGGCCCTCGGGCCGATAGCCTAGTACCTACCTATGAAGCAAACAAGATATGAAGGGAGATTATTGCATACAATAACTTGTAGGTGTGTGAAGACTGGTAGAGAAAGGGTGAAGGGTGCCAGCCTAGTCAAATAGAATTTGATCCATAATTCTGGCATTTGTAAATATAAATGTAAAATACAGGCCTGTGTCTTAAATGTAAAGAAATGCTGTTTCAACAATGTGGCAACATTGTCATCTGCTGTAAGGAAAACTAAGCCAAGCATTTCAAATGTTCTTTGAAATTAAAATTATGTTTTCTATGTCCTTTGAAGTTAGAATTTGGAGCCGATGAGTCTGGAGTAAGCATCCTGCCTATTGTTTTAAGGCTAAAGTTAATGACCAGAATTTACATGTAGGATGCCCTTTATTGCTCTAAGTGTAAAATAATGTAAATGCAGTTCTCTGTGGCCTGGGAACCAGGAAAGTGTAAACAAATGATGTAATGTTTTATCAGAACTGCAGTTTCAATTTAAACAGTGAGAACCAGAAATTACTAAGCATTTTGATCTTGGATATCCAACTTATCAGCACTCAGCCTGTATCTTAAGTAAGTTATCTTAGAAGTATGTTTTCTTGTAGAAATAGCTAGGACTATAAATATTAGACTAATTGTTTTTCTGTTATGTCAGAACTGTACTACGGAATTATTTTAAGTTTCCGTGTGATCTCTGAACTCTTGAATGGCACTATGGTGTAGTAGTATTGGCTTGTGTTTTTAGTATTTATTATTAAATATTTTTAAACCCTTTTCAACTGTGGATGGTTTGTGTAGGGACAAGTTAAGCTCTAGAGTACATTGCATATTTATAGAGTTTACTGTCTAAGCCACTCCTATAGCTTTAGCCCTTGACCCCAGTTGGATAATAATATTGCACAGTAATAATTAGACACTCTTTTAAGGGCCTTTGGGTAGCTGATAATTAGTAGCTGGTAGCGGCAGTAATTACTACTGTATATTCTGGGTAGAGGGCCACAGCTGGAGAATCTGTCTCATCCTTTCCCAGGAGTGTCTGTGACGTTATAAAAATACTTTTCTCAAAGTGTGTGTGGGTGTGTGTGTGTCAACTACTTGGGCAGGGAAACAAAGCATTTGTTGGACAGAGAGGGTACTGGAGGTTAGCTTGCCAGCTAAGCTGAGATCTAGACTCTATAGCTGTGCCAGTGAGGAGTCTTATTGGGGACCTGGGGAGCAAGGGAGCAACCAGCCCCAGACTGACTGTGATCTCTGTGTGCACTTAAGGGAAATTGTACTTTACTGTGTGTATTTGTTATCCTTTCCTCTTATATTAGATGCCCTCTCTGGTGTTAGTGGCGAGGATCGAGGCTCCTTGATTGCTGGGCCAGGGCGCGGGAGTCACATGAGATTTGCAGTGGTGAGATCCACTTCACATGTGGTTTGCAGTGGTGGGATCCACTTCACATTTGTGGTGGCGGTGGATATCCACATCACATATTAGTTAGCAAATACTAATTGGCTTGTAGTGGTGTGGGTAAGAGTGAATCCTGTAGCTTATGTATAGTGATATCTGAAGGTATTTTGTACTTTGTACTCTAAATCAGCCACCCAGTGAATACTCAGTGTTCAGATCACAATGTTTTTATTTCTTCTGTTAGTTTAGTCAGTCAGGGTGAGCAGGCAGCATGTCAGCAGAGGAGTATGGAAAGCTGACAAGGAGCCAGCTGGTGGAGATGTGCCAGGCTAGGGGAATGGTGCATGGAAACCTGACTAAGGCTGAGCTGATTGCAGCCTTGGTTACAGCTGCATCAGAAAACAGCATCCAGGAGGACAATCAGACTGGCAGTGGAGGTACAATATCCTCGGAGAATGGACAGCTCAACCTTTCCATGAAGGACAATCAGACTAGCAGTGGAGATACAATATCCTTGGAGAATGGACAGCTCAACCTTTCTGCAGTGGACTTAAAAATCCAGCTGGAGCTAAAGAGATTTGAGTTGGAGGCCAGGCATTTGGAAATAGAAGCCGAAGAAAAGGAGCATCAGAAGGGGCATGAGAGAGAAATGCTGACTCTTCGCCAAAGTCATGGAGGTAATGGGGAAGGGAGTAACTGGACCCCAGAAGCATAACAGGTCAGTAAATTTCTTCCTCAATTTAAAGAGGGGGATACTTTTGATAGTTTCATTCATATGTTTGGGAGGGTATGCAAACAGTATAGTGTTGACCAAAGGTTCTGGGTACGGTTCCTGATCCCCTTACTCCATGGGAAAGCTGTAACTTTTCTATCAAAAATGTCTGACTCTGTCTGTTTTGATTATACTGCTGTAAAAAATGTCTCTTAGAATGTTTTAAGCTAACACCTGAAATGTATAGGAAAAAGTTTTGGGAGCATAGACGCAAGGCAGATGAAAGTGTGTGTGAATATGTTGCTGAACTGAGCACTTATTTTCATAGCTGCTTGAGTGTAGGTCAGGTCACCACTTTTGAAGGGCTGGCAGACCTTTTGGTGAGGGAACAAGCCCTTAGTATCTTGCCTGAGGACATCAGGATCTGGTTAGCTGATAGACAATGTGCTACTTCAGATGAGCTGGGGAAGAAGGGAGACCTGTACCTGGCCAGAAGGGCAGCCCTGTACAGGAAGGGGACCCCCAGTACTTCTCATGGGTCTAAAGGAACCCATGGTGGGCAGCACAGACTGACACAACAGAATCTGCCAGTAGCAGGGGAAGCCACTAGTCCAGGTACATGTCCAGGAGCTAGGGTTAAATTTTTTGAATGCAACCAGTGGGGTCATGTGGCATACAGGTGTCCACATAGGCAAGGTGGGGAACCTAAGGTGAGGGAGCCAGTAAGTGGGAAAGAAAAAATGCCAATAGTAGATTGTCTTGAGACAACAGGGGTACTAAACTACCATCCTGCAGATGTCCTGAGAGGGAAGGATTTGGATGAGGCAGTACCATGTACTTATGCAGTTATATGTGGTCAGGCTAGGAGACAAACATGTAGGTCTGGTAGCCTGGGGGAGACCCAGACAGACTGCATACTTGCAGTCAGGACTGCTGAGGTGGTTACTTCAGGGAGGGAGCTACTCTGTAGCAGTGAGACTGAATGTGAGCCACAGCTGCTTTTGGGTACTGATGTTCCTTTGGACACCGTAACTGCAAAGGTAGAGGTGAGTAGTAGTACCACGGCTGACAATGAGGCACTGCTGTCAGAGGATGCCAGACTTTCTGTGGAAGGGGAGCTGGGAAGGGTTACAAGGAGAGAGTTGAGACAGGCTCAGCTCTCAGACCCTACATTGCAAGGCCTGAGGCAGGTAAGCTAGGGAGGCACCTGACTCTCAAGGGAAGGGGGAATCTGTATACTGGGACAAAGGGTTACTGTACAGGGAGTGGACCCCTGAGGGAGGGCTAGAAGGTGACAGAGTACAGCAGTTGGTAGTGCACAGAGCCTACCGTCTGGCGCTTCTAGCCATACCCATGATATTCCCATTGCAGGTCATATGGGCATAAAACGCACAAAGAGGCATATTATGCAGAACATCTATTGGGCTGGAATTTCCAGAGATGTAACAGGGTACTGCAGGACCTGTGAGCAGTGACAAAAGATAGGCAAGGCAGGAGACAAGGTGAGAGCTCCTTTGATGCCTTTGCCTGTGACTGAGGAGCCATTTCAGAGGGTAGCTATGGATATTGTGGGTCCTCTGAGTACCCGAAGTTCCATAAGGAAAATGTATATCCTAGTGGTAGTGGATTATGCTACACGATACCCTGAGGCGGCGGCTTTGTCCTCCATTAAGGCAGAGAAGGTAGCAAATGCTTTGTTAGAGATTTTCAGCAGGGTGGGTTTCCCAAAAGAAATACTGTCTGACAGGGGTGCCAATTTCATGTCAGACCTACTGGCTTGTCTGTGGAAGTCCTGTGGGGTGAAGCACATGAAGACCACCACCTACCATCCCCAGACTAATGGTCTTGTTGAGAGGTTAAACTCTACAATCAAGTCCATGCTACGGGCATTTGCAGATCAGTTTAAGAGGGTGTGGGACAAATATTTGCCCCATCTGTTTGCTTACAGAGAGCTTCCCCAGGAATCCACAGGTTTTTCACCCTTTGAGTTGTTGTATGAGCACAGGGTGAGGGGACCTCTAGATTTAATTTGAGATGAGTGGGAAGATGAGTGTGAGTCTTACAAGGAGTCTGTTGTGGCATATGTCTAAACCTCAGGACAAGGCACAGGGAATTCATGGGCTTGGCCCAGGAGAACCTGGCAGAAGCCCAACAACAGAAGAAGGTGTGGTATGACAGGAATGCTAGAGTATGCTGTGGGGCAACAGGTAATGGTTCTCATTCCTGTCAGACACAACAAGCTGCAAGCAGCTTGGGAGGGACCCTACAAGGTGGTAAGAAAGGTAAGTGATGTTAACTACATGGTGTAACTGCTAGTCAGACGGCAGGGGCACAAACTGTACTATGTTAACATGATGAAACCTTTACCATAATAGGGAGGTCCTTGTGCTGAGCATTTGCAGTGGATTGCAGGAGGATTCTGAGGGAGATCTGGGGACCGATGATCTCAGTGAGGCGCGGGCTGACACCTCGGTGGAAGGGGTAGTGATTGGGGACCTGGGGAGCAAGGGAGCAAGGGAGCAACCAGCCCCAGATTGACTGTGATTTCTGTGTGCACTTAAGGGAAATTGTACATTACTGTGTGCATTTGTCCTTTCCTCTTATATGAGACACCCTATCTGGTGTTAGTGGTGAAGATTGAGGCTCATTAATTGCTGGGCCAGGGCGCGGACGTGACAGGGTGAAGTGGAGTAGAAGAATTCTAAAAAGTTTTACTGGCAACTTGCAGTCTGAAGTCTGACACTTCAGTCCTAATGGTTGAACCAGATAAACCAGACCATCACAGATCAAATGATTTACATTTTAGCCATTCAGTATAAATTAACCATTTGTATAATTTCTTTTTCTTTTATTCCTGATGCATAGCAGTTTCTTTTGTCATTTACTTTTGTGACAAACATCTTTTATAAGTCATCCTCAGTATGACTCTTTCAAAGTACTAGAAAAATATCCATAGTAAAAACAAGATGGGGAGAAAGTCAGTCAACCATCTTTATTTACAATCAGCCCTCTCATTGGTCTTGCATTTCCTATCTAAAATGCATGCTACTTCAAGTCTTGCATCACAGGTTCAGAAGAATGGAGAGAAAAAAGCAGCTACATCTGCAAGGACAATCTTACCATGGTAGCCTTAAATGCATTGGTGACAATGGAGACTAACACCAAAGGAAGGTATTTCTCTGAAAAGAATATGCTTGTCTAAATACTTCAAAAGGCAAGGGAGGAAGAAAAAACAAATAAAATCAGATGTCCTGGAAAGGTAACAAATTCTCTTTATGAAAACAACTACACACAAATATCTGCAAAATGTTTACTATCCCTAAATGTGCCATTAAACTCTTCAAGTGGAAAGGATGTTATATTGTCTGCACAAGAAACCAAAAGAGGGCTGTCAGACAAAAAAAAAGGCTAATATTCATGCAAATATTGTCGTACCCTGCTCTACACAGTAGAGTATATTTTGCTTTGTTGCCAAAGCCAGTTTTCCTCTGAAATGTGCATGCAAGATCTTTGTCTTGTGGTTACATTTTAAAACAATGATAAGCAGCCATGCAATGCGGTACCAACAAATGTATGAGCCTGTAGATCTACAGGATGGCAGGAGAATCAAATGCACATCTCATTACATGATTTACCAACAATCCAGATGTAAGACCAAACAAGAAAGTATTTTTAGAGGAATTAGGGAGGAAACTACCTCTGTCAAAAGTAGAAATGGCCCAAAAGGGCAAAATAAACAACAGATGTCAGTCAAATAGGATGCACTTGTCAAGGATGCCCTAATAAGAAAATTGATGCACCATAGAAAATCTTATCAAAAGACACCACTAAAAGCAGTTTATTAAATCCTAGTCATTATCTCTTTGAACCTACTTTGGACAGATAAACGTGCTACACTGGAGAAAGTTGCTATAAGACAGAAATCCACTCCAAAAAGCTGGGATTGCTATTTACTCCTATACGTTTGCAGGTAAATACTACGCTAATGATCACCAGGGCCTTTATAAGTCTAGCTGTGCAACCCAACCCAGTTGTGTCCCTATGTATCATGGGAGTTCATTAGGAGGGGTGTATGTTACTCTGGAAGAGGTTATGTGGAGGGGGTGTTAGTTTGGGTATTACTTTCTGCCTCTGTCTATCAGAGACATGGGGTGAATTTCTGACATCCCATAAGTTTACATTTAAATAGGGTTAGGGATGGACTCTGCTTCATATGGATGGAGACCCTATTCCAGAGTATGGGAACATGTCTCTTTTTCGAAAATTTATGTCACAAGCAAAATTCAAATCCTTGGATCTCGTGGTCCTGATGCTGTTTGTTTTGTGGTTGTGTGAAAGGTCCACCAGAGCTGGATCTGAGGATGCTTTGTATGCCAGGTATAGATCGCCTCTCTGTAATCTGTAGGGGTCCAAGTATAGAGATTGGGATTTAAGGCAATCCGTATAGGACAATGTGTTTATATGCTGGCTCCTCCTGGCAAAGAACCTTTGTGGACATTCTAACTGGTGCATATGTCTGGTCTTGTACATGCAGAAGATGGCATTATACTCAATGATGTGCCTGATAAAGACAAAATAAAGTGACACTATGACTTTGATGGACCTAGATGCCATGCCTTTACTTATAATTTGGGTGACATAAAAAGATCTTATTACTACCTTGACCACATGTTGGTCAAAGGCCAGATTCGTCATCATCAGCAACTGCATCAACCCCCTTTCCCCGCTTTTCTACATAGAATCGGGATGTTATGTCACTTGTCGCCATCTGTTCCTGCTCAGTGCTACTCTCCTACCTTCTTTAACACTCATGCCTGACTGTCGCAGGTCTTCTCTTACACAATCCATCCACCTCTTTGTTGGACAATATCGATACCTCTTTTGTTCCTGTCTGTCCCAAATATTCTTCACCAAATTGTCTTCTGCTTTCCTACACATGCCCAAGCCACCGTAATTTGTTCTCTCTGACCTTTTCTGTAAGTGGAGCTACTTTGACTTCTGCTCATATGTCCTCATTTCTTTGTCTGTCCCACAGTGTGCATCCTGCCACCCATCTCAGGCACTTCATCTCTAGCCTTCTCAACTGCCCTGCCTTTACTGCCCAGGTTTCTGTACCATACAGAAGTACTGTTAGCACAACTGTTTTGTACAGCTTATTTTTCAGCTTCTTTGGCATTCTTCTGCATACACTAACCATGACACTCTGTGCCACTTGGCTTCAGCCCCTTTGATTCTAGCTTTGACATCCTCATTTAGACTTCCCTTTTATTTAACCACCCTCCCAGATACCTGAAGCTGTTAACCTGTTCCACTGTCTTTCCTTCTATCTCAGTTCTCAGCTTCTTCTGATTTCCCCATTTGCTGCCATTCCAACTACCTTATCTGCACTCAGTTTCATCCCACGTGCCTTAAATTTTGCATTCCACTCCCCTACCTTTCTCAGAGTCTGCCTGTAATGTCACATTGTCTACATACAGCAACTTTGTTGACCTTTCCTCTCTACCCTGATTATTAATGTTGTCCATCACCAGTATAAACTGAACCCTGATGCACACCCACTCTCAATAGGAACCCCTCTGTAAGAACAAACACTGTACTCGAGTCATTGGGTCCTTGTACACAGTTTGCACTAATTCTACCAATGTTTCTGGTACTCCGAACTACTGCAGGACTGCCCAAATCAGCTTTCTTGGGATCTTGTCATATGCTTTCTCCAAGTCTAGGAATGCCCATTTGGACTTCTTCCTCATTTCTAGATTCATTTCAAGTATCTGTCTTACTGCAAACATCGGGTTGGTTGTGCCACATCCTGTTCTGAATCCAAATTGCTCATTTTCCATCTTACTTTCTACTTCTCTGAGTATTCATCTATTCCCCTATCCAGAACTTTCATGCAGTGTGATAGCAGTTTGATATCTCTATATTGCCCACAGTTGTGAATGTCTCCTTTGTTCTCGAACACTGGCACTATCACACTTATTCTCCAATCATCTGGGATATGTTTTTCTTTCCATACTGCTATAAGTACACGCAGGAGCCATTTTTCCTCTCTCTCACCCCACCATCTTGATCATCTCTACTGTGATCTCATCTGAGCCTGCTGCTTTCCCTGACTTCATTTTCATTAGTGCTGTTATTACTTCTGTTAGGGTGGGCTCCTCTTCTTCTTTCATTGTAGGCTGTGTCTGGGGCAGTACAGAGGTTTTCTTCATTCAGAAGCTGCTAGAAGTACTTCTTGCCTTTGATGTCCTGTGGACTAGTGTGCAGGTTTTTGCTAATATCCCTTACGAAGGGTGTCTGACTTATCTTCTTTATCTTTCTGTCTTTGCCTTGCAATCTGAGTTTCTTTGTGCCATCCACTGAGTCACTTTCCAAAAGTCTGTAGAGTGCCTCTGATGCCTTTTTATTTGCTACTGCAACTTCTCTCTTAGCATCTTTATTAGTCAACCAGTATTCCTTCCTAGCCTGGTCTGTCTTTTCTATCTCCCACTTTCTCCTGCACTCCTCTTTTCTTTTGATGACTTCCTGGATGTCTGCATTCCAACACCAGCTTTCCTTATGTGCCTTATTTTCATACATAGCTTGGCCGCATATCTGTTCTATAGTCCTTACACATGCTGTTTTGAGGAGCTAGCATTATTCTTCATCTCTGCCTATTTCCTCTTTTTCTTGAGATGTTAGCACCCTGAGTAATTTCTTGAAATGTTGTGCTTTCTATCCAGTGAACTTCCAGGTCTTCAGCCTGGTCTCTGTTGATCTTACAGCCCTCTCTGACCACTGCTTGCAACTGACTATGGCAACCAATGGTTTATGCTGTGGGATGATATTTTCACTAGGCATGACTTTACAATCGCTGATTCTACCCCAGTGCCTTTTCCTTACTAGAAGAAAGTCTACCTGAGTTGCATGTTTGCCCCTTTTGTATGTGATCTTGTGATCGTCTCTCTTGCTAAGCCATGTTTTGGCTACCATCAAGCAATTTTCCAGACAGAAGTCTAGAATGAACTCCCTTTCTTTGGGCTCTCCTCCTTTATTTCTGTTGCCATGTGGACCCAGGCAGTCCTCATATTATGTTCTGTCTATCCCCGGTAAACAAAGTCTCATCTTGTCAGTGAACATACATTGTGTGTGGCAATTCTTAGTTCATGTTTGGCAGGTTGATTGGTTTTATGTCCAGCTTTCCCTCAACACTGCTATCCCAGGCAAATGGACACCAGCCAGCTAAAAGCTTATTGACCAAGGACTGCTGGGCTTTATGGCAGGCACACACTGGCCAATAGATGCACATACACCCCTCCCACCGTTAGCATGGATCCCTGGCATAGGTCATGATAGGCCATGTCCTCAAACCACTTATCACTGGCAAATACTCATGCCGATTTTGGCAACATTAGTCAACATGATCAGATCACCTAGAAACATATTTACACCATCAAGTGGCTAGCCCTTCCATGGCATGCAGTTTGTGATCCATGTTCTCCTAGCTTTAGGATATTGTGCACTACTGTACATACCCAAAGCAGTTGATCTATACAACTCTTCCCCCTACAGGGCACCATGTAGAGTATGTGCTGCTGACCACAGCTCCATTATTAGCCGAGTTTGAGATGGAAGCACTCAACATGTTTTTTGAAGATGGGAGAAACCTCACAGAGATGCAAGAAGAACATGTAAATTCCAAACAGGCATTGGTTGGATCAGGATAGAACCTTATATCTAGTGCATGGGACATGAAGACCTTACCCATTATGCCAACTTGCCAGATTACTGTCTACATATGTTCCCTGACTACCAGGACAACTCTTAAGAATGTCTTATCAATGAAGTAATTAGCCTGGGTGGCAGTTTTCCCATAAGGCACTATAATGCATTTCTTTGGCTCCAGTCATTTGTCTGTTAGACTCCCTTGTAAGCTGTGTCATGGGGAAATCCATGATAGCTTCCAATTTGCAATTATCTGTGAACTTGGACAGCAAAAGGCCCTTGACATTAGCCTTCACCTCCAAGAAGAAGATGCTAAATAAGAACTGATCCAGCACAGAGCCTTGATGTACCTTGGTGGGGACCAATCTCTTAGTGGCAGTGGTGTCTCTAATCCTGACTTCCTGGGTCCTGTCTGTGAGACAGCTGGCAATCCAGCAAGTTATGCAGGGGTTTATGCCTAGTTTGGTGAGTTTGTCAACTATATCTGAATAAGGTGTTGTACAAATGCCTTAGTTAGGTCCAGGTAGGTGGTATGCATCGTTTTCCTCTCATCCGTTGTCTTAGTGACCTCCTAAAGAAGTCCACCAGGTTTAATAAGCGTGGCCTTCACTTGGCAAAGCCAGACTGGGTTGGGTTCAGTGTCTGAAGGTTGCCCATGTCTTTGCTGATCATTTCCATGATAATTCATTCCATGCAATCCGTTTTGGTTTAGAAAAAGTTAGAGCTACTTAAATTTTATAACGTGAAGTTTTGAAGCTTAGAGTAGTTGCCATCTGTATTTCACCACCTAGCTCCCCTAAAAGGCTTGATTCTCTCATGAGGATTTCACAAAAAAAAACAATGCAATTCAAGAGGATGCACACTTCAATGGATTAGGTAACAGCCTTATCTTAAAAGAAACATAACCTGGGGACTCATGCACATTGCCTAAGACTCCATGATGTCTGCTCTAAGCATGAACAGCACTTTAGTCACAGATTTGATTTTCACGTGACAGACCTGAGATGCTCATTCAGGGTTTAGTACTTCATATTTTCTTAAATGATCAATACCCTGTTAATGCAATATATTCAGGCAATACAGATGCAACTCTTTTCTAAACAATCTTTTATCAACGGTCTGTTTCACAGGAAGTTTGTTTACAAGAAAAAATCTAGTGCAGTAGCTGGATCCCCATTTTTCTGTTCAAAAATATTTCTAGATTGACAAAAAAGTAGAGGTGATGTGATACCTTTCACTGGACCAGTATACAGGTTTTACAATACAGCTAGCTGAACTTTTGGACTAACAATAGCCATGTTCTCATATACCCACATTACCAATTTAGAGATATCGGCACATTATAAACTTGTATTTTATTCCCACAACAGTCCCTCCTTTTATCAAGAAAGAGGACTATGATCTGCTTGCCACACTTATTTTTTTCCCAAATGCATCTATCCCATACACCCAACTTTTATTCTAAGACAGACTAATAAATTATGACTTTGCATTCTTTTTCTGATTTTAACACATCTTCCAGCACATCTCTCTAATGTGATTAAGCTTCCATGAAGTGTCATGCTAGTTTCACTTTGGCTGTGTCTTATTTTTTTAAATCATTAAGGAAGAATGTTCACTTTTATGATGAACCATGAACTCTGTTGTCAAAGTTTTAAGGCAATACCATACATACCCACAGACGCACACACTCAGGTAGCTAACCCAGACAGTGACAGGTGCAGTACCAGCAGTTCAGTTGAATCAGTGACATCTAGTTCAGATGTGTGGGTCCTAAGAAGTCCATAGTGATAGTGTAGTGTCAAAGATCAGATACACTGCATGCAGTGTTAATCTCAGGCTATGCTGGTCAGTGCATGGTTTAGCTACAATGTGCATCAGACACTCCCACATTAACCATGTAGGACGTGTGCAGTGGGTCACAGTCATCATGTACAAAGGTGGCCAGAGACACAATGACATGTCTGTCTACACACAGAGTCTGTGGCCATATCACAGGAGTCTGGAGGGAAAGTGTGCCCTATACAATTTTGTTCTAAGGTGGTATAGGATCTCACTATGTGATCATGGCCTGGTGCAGAGGTGGGAGTTTTCAGCTTATGGGTATTCTGTATCTCAGACAATTTCTTCTGGCAATGTGTTTGGGGTACAATTACATGACCATGCCCTATGGTCACTATGCTGATTTGTTGCACTAGGTCCTCCCTACCAGGAATGGTGTGCAGATGTGGGACTGTGACCTGGATGAGGTCTGCTCATGAGGTGCCTTGTCAATGAAAGAGACACACCAGTACAAGCATAAGTACCTATGCTACAACTTTGTCCTTGTGGCATGCATGCTAAAGGTGTCCGTGCAAGATGTACAATACAAACCCAATCTATCTCCACTGCCATCATAACATGGCTGGACACTTGATATGCCTAATACTATACACAGCTAACAGTTTTTGTGGTTAGCATATAATGTATATATAATGCAACTGTACAGAAACACAGTGTTCAAGGGGCTAACTTAATATATCATTCACTAAGACATATGAAAGTGGGTCTACCTTGATGCAAGCATCAACACCTTCAAGGATAATCCCAGAACCAGTGTCACCTTTCAGGGAAAACAAAAACAACTCAAGCTCTGTCAGCTTGCTGCTCTCAACCACCTCCTCCAATGGTCAAACTCACAATTACAAAATAATGTGCATTTGCTTGGGATGGCACAGCATGTCAATAACATGTTTAGGATACTGCTGTAAGAATGTGATTGCATTCCCCCACAGCATTTATATCATGGACCACTGTCTACCACACCTGGTCACATAAATACTAGTCAGCACCTCTTCTCCCCAGCAGGATACAATTTTCAACAGGGCTGAAACTGTCCAGCTTCTGCCATCTACTGCACTTTCTGAATATGCAAAAACCTGTAAACACATGACAGAGCTACAGAGTGTATACTAATGGGACTGGAAGAATGACAGTTACAGACAAATGGGTAAACTACTTAGATGTACTATAATCAAAAGGATGGCATTTGGGAGTATGATATGTAGTGGATGAATGGAGAGATGCAGACTACATAGAGCAAGGTATATGGCAACAGGCATGTATATGGTAAAACAAACATCTCTGCTCATGACAGTTGGCGTCACCTTTATACTTGCCAGTAATATGGCCCTAATGCAGTATGTTGGGAGGCAAATGTGCAGGCATATGACTGCTATACTCATCACCATAGGCCAACATCAGACAAGCTACAGCAATACTATAAAACTGGCAGACGTACAAGGCAAGTTGTCCTGATATTGGGCCACCTTGTCGCCAAAACCATTAACAAATATGAGATACATGGATACATAGATGTCCCTGTTGCTGGCCTTTTGAAATGTGAATTCCAGTGGAAGAGTGCATATCTTTAGTAATGTACACAAAAGTAGCTTACCACATACACTTTACAAATACTTAGTGCCTCCTCAGACTGCCAACAGATTTGAATAATGCTGCTACTCCTGCTGACACTACTGTCTGCAGTAGGATACAATTTTCAACAGGGCTGAAACTGTCCAGCTTCTGCCATCTACTGCACTTTCTGAATAACACCCCCTCCACATAACCTCTTCCAGAGTAACATACACCCCTCCGAATGAACTCCCATGATACATAGGGATATAGCTTCCTAGATCTGGGCATATAAGTCTAGAAAATAGTGGCATGCTTTTATGTCTATGCATGCTTATAATTATTTGTACAGCATATAGGCAAATTAATTAGGAGCGGCCACGGTGGTGCAGCGGTTAGCGTTGCCGGCCCACAGC
The DNA here is from genome assembly GCF_019279795.1 of Protopterus annectens. NCBI lineage: Eukaryota > Metazoa > Chordata > Ceratodontiformes > Protopteridae > Protopterus > Protopterus annectens. The sequence continues at coordinate 1,912,418,942 of NC_056731.1, forward strand.
AAGAGATTCCCCAGTTCGATTCTCGGCTGGGGTGTCTTCTGTGAGGAGTCTGCATGTCCTCCCTGTGGACGCGTGGGTTTCCTCCGGGTGCTCCAGTTTCCTCCCACATCCCAAAGACATGCAGTAGGCAGATTGGACACTCTAAATTGGCCCTAGGTGTGAGTGTGTGCATGTGTGTGTGCCTTCTGTGGAAGGTTGGGCACCGGGCTGGCAACTCGACACCGTAAAACTCCACTGCCAATCATGAGCGGACAGATGATCCGCTGTGGCGACCGGGCAAATTAAGTCTGGAAAAATAAATGGATATGAATTGCAACATTTTTCTGCTATGCAGCAGTGACACAGGGCGCAAACTAAGCTTGCTACTGTTGACTCATGGTTACTGGCTTGTGCAGAAGACCTGTACAGCTATGCATACTGTTCTACTTCACGTATAATAGATTTGCAGAAATCACACTGTAGGTGTTATTTACAGGCTACCAATTTTGTTCCTAGTGAACATGACACTGAGTTTAGATGAAATTCTAGAGAATGGCAGCTTCTGCTAGTGCAGGGGGAAAAAAGGAGAGGAAGATTATGATTTACATCCTTCACAGTCAATTGAGGGAGCACCTACTATGCAGCTATGATTTCACATTTAAAAAATGGATACCTGGTATGAGCTTGTGGAGGAGCTGCCTTCCGCCACAGAGAATACCAGAAAAGGGAACAGTGCAAGCATTCTTTTGAGGACCTGAGCTGCAGGAACACTGAATATCTCCTATTCATCACTACACTCAGGGAAAGTTATCCAAGTGATCAGCAGAGGAATCTTCTCTGTCAATCCTGGACTGCAGGTGGCTTTTTATTCCTATGTCCTTATGGAACTACCATGAAAGCATCAAGATGTTTGATTGAAAGGTACCCTTGGGTGGAGCAGACATTGAAACAGATTCCCTGGGATTTATCACTCTGGGTAGCCACACTGTAACCATCTCCTGTCCCTCAACTATCAATGGTGAGAAAACCAGCACTGAAGAAATCATTCCTCCAACTTGACATAACAATCCAAGTGTTTTTTTGTAAACTGAGAAGGGATAATTTCTGCTACGAATGCCAGCACTGACAAAGAGGACATCATGATGATGCCAACACCAAGAAGAGCAGCAAGTCCACTGGAGGCAAAGAAACTCAATAACCTGGGGATTAGTGGCTCTTATGGTGCTGAGGTCACCACTGCTAATGGCAGTATCTATGTTGAATGTGTGTAGTCCCATGAATATCAATATTATGGACTGCTGAAATGTTGCTGTCCCTGAAAGACTCAATATTGAAACCTGGCCCAGGGAAGGGGTAAAGGACCGTTTCTAGCCACCCTAGATAAAAAAGGGGAAGAGACAGCACCTATGTAATCTACATCTTGATTAAAGCCTTCACTATCCTGTCCATGTCAAGGTTAAGGGAAGGCCTTCAGAGGGACATAGCTGACCTGATCAACATGGAAGGGGAGGGCGACTGACTAGCAATCTCCTTTAGGCACAGTTAGGCATCACAGAGACTTTCAGTTGGGAATCTCCTGAGGTGATCTGGCACAGTTAGGCATCACAGAGACTTTCAGTTGGGAATCTCCTGAGGTGAACTGGTTCCAGTTCTGAACCATGTACTGATTTTGCTGGTGATACTACTTTCTTAATAGACTTGGGAGGGGGAGAATACCTGTCCTAGGCCCTGGAATACCTGTCTTCATTCAAGCACTTCTCTTTATGTTTTACTTCTATGGGTAACAACAATTTCAAGATTAACTTCTTTCTCCTTTCTTGGAGGGTATTTGAGCTGAAATTTCAGTAAATCTGAAAAGAAGTATTTAAATGCGTTAGTCCAAGGAAATGGCATACAAGTGTGGATATCCTGGAGTGAAATCTTGTGGCAACATTGGCCACACTTCTTAAACTACAGAGCCTTCCCTGCTATTTCGCCATCACATAAACTAAGTACGCAACATAAAAAAAGTAGGAGAGAAGAAACAAAAATAAAATACAGCTAGATCCAATCCACTGGCTTCTTAGATGGAAGCAGGAGAGGAAACATAAGGATGAGAAAACGAACAACCACAACACCTTATTTAGTTAAAACAACATTCCTAAATTGCCTAGCTAACCTATATGAGCTACAAAGGAGGGAAAATAAACATTTTACTGTTTGAGAAACTTTGACAAAATTATCTCAATCTGAAACTTAGGAGCATTCTAATGTCTTTGTTCCTTTGACAAACAAGATCTGGAAGGAAAAGTGAAAGGTGGCACATTATGTGATTTGGAGGAGGAGGGTGAGCTTGGGAGAGCTGTAATAGATGCTGGATCTCAGCTGCTTTCAGCGACTTGTCCTCACACTAAGGTGGACAGAATGGATCATGTAAGAGCCAGTGTTTTCTTGGCCAAAGGGGTGAGTACCAAAATCAGGCTGACATCATCTAGTTTTGCCTTTAAGAGTAATCTGGAGGGACGGCAGAAGGGAAAAAGCATGCAAAAGACCACTGCTCCAAGGGATTAAAAATGGATCCACTGATACAGCTCCACTGCAAGGATATCTGGTGCAAAACTAGGTCTGGTAGCTTTGCAGGAAGGCAAACTTTTAGTTATGTACTCACCATAACTTCAGATGTTTGGGATCCATCTCGCCTACATTCTGACTGATGGGTTCGGAGCCGATCCCTCGGCTCCGACTCGGCACGCTTATGCTATAGAGCGAGGCCTCTAACTGGCTGAGCTATCTTTATCCCAGGATGCACCACCACTAATCCCCCAGATCTTGTTTGTCCGCATTCATGCACACAATCACAACTTGTTTATATAACATTGTTAGATGTTTCAAGATGAAACAACAGGATTCGGACCTTCTGATATCCTCTGATCTCCAAGGAAGGGGGAAGGAGGGTGGGTTATTAGGAATGGCGAGATGGATCCCAAACATCTGAAGTTATGGTGAGTACATAACTAAAAGATGTTATGTGATCCTATCTCGCCTACATTCTGACTGATGGGACAGCGTCCCTAGCACCTAAATCCTGGGTGGCTCATTGGAAAACACTCCTGAGCACTGTGGAACCAAATGAAGCTCGTCCTCTAGATGCCACATCTAATTTGTAGTGGGAAATAAAGGTGTGCGGGGAAGACCATGTAGCCGCAGCACAAATGTCACCAATAGCAAGCTTAGAATGAAATGCTACCGAAGTAGCCATAGCCCTCGTAGAATGAGCTTTGACAGAGGTGGTAAGCTCTTTGTTAGAACAGATATAAGCTTGAGTAATACAGTCCCTGATCCATTTGGCAATAGTGACCTTTGTGACAGCGTTGCCCAATTTGTTTTCTGCAAAGGATATAAACAACTGATCTGTTTTCCTTGATTGTTTGGTCCTATCTAAATAAAAACGTAACTGTCTGTGGACATCTAGTGTGTGGAATATAAACTCCGCTTTATTAGAGTATTTTGGGAAAAAACTGGAAGCTCTAACGATTGTTGCAAGCATAAAGTAGAACAAACTTTAGGAACAAAAGAAGGATTTGGCCTGAGGGATACTCTGTCTGTATGAAAAACCAAGTACGGGGGTTTCACTGACAAAGCTTGAAGCTCTGAAACCCTTCTGGCTGAAGTAATCGCCACTAGAAAGGCTGTCTTCCATGATAGAAACTTTAGATCACAGGTAGCTGCCGGTTCAAAGGGAAAAGAAGTCAAGGCACGCAACACTATATCGAGATCCCATGGAGGTGCAGGATGAGAAATCGGAGGTCTTAATAGAGCAGCACCTTTCAAGAAGGTCTTACACAATCTGTTGCTCATTAAAGGTGGGTCTATGGATTCATGAAAATTAGAAATTGCTGCCAATTGTACTTTGATGGTAGAAACTGAAGAGCCTTGATTGAACAGAGAGGTCAGAAATTTTAGTACTTCTGCCACGGGAGTAGAAATGGGGTCCAGGCCCCGGAGTTGAGCCCAAATAGCAAACCTTTTCCATTTGCTAGAATACAGTTTCTTTGTAGCGGACTTGTGGGCTGAAGATAATATGTGCACAACATCTGGATCCAGTGTATGACTCCTGACTATCGTCGGAAGAGGAGGAGCCAGGCCGTCAATTTTAAGGTGTGGAGGGACTGGTGTAATAGTCCCGACTGATGAATCAGAAGGTCTGGGACCTGATCCAGGAACCACGGACCTTCCAGAGCATGTTTCAAGATAGGGAAACCACACTTGACGAGGCCAGTAAGGAGCAATTAAGATCATCCTGCTCCCTAAGAGAGATGCCTTTGAATCACCCTGGGGAGGAGAGGAACTGGAGGGAAGGCATAAAGCAGGCCGGTGGGCCAAGGATGGACTAATGCGTCCATGGGGCTCTTCCCCGAAGCCGGGGTTAGGGAGAAAAATTCTTTGCACTTCGCATTCAGAGGAGTCGCGAAGAGGTCGCAACACGGAACTCCCCATTCGCTGAAAATCTGCCTTGCAACTGTCATATTCAGAGACCATTCGTGAGGAGAGAGGATGGTTCTGCTCAATCTGTCAGCTATGACATTGGCCTTGCCCGGTATGTGAGTAGCCACTAGGAAGCGTTTGGTCGAGACTGCCCATTCCCAAACTCTCATAGCTTCTCTGCAAAGAGGATAGGATCTGGTTCCTCCCTGTTTGTTCAGGTACCAGACCACTGACATGTTGTCTGAGTGAACAGCAATTACTCCCTGAGGGAGATAATCGTGAAGGGCTTGAAGGGACAGGAGTACTGCCCTCATTTCTAAGATGTTGATGTGAAGAGGAGTCTCTTCCGGGTGCCATTTGCCTTGGACTGACCTGCCCAGGGAATGCCCCCCCACCCCATCTGGGAGGCGTCCGTGGTCAAAGTGGCCACCGGAGGAGGAAGAACAAAGGGTCGTCCCTGATCCAAATTGGAGGACACTAGCCACCAGCGAAGGTCCCGTTTGCAAGATTCTGTGATCCATATGAGATGATTGAGAGGGAGTTCCTGAAAGGACCACTGAGTTGAAAGAAGCCACTGGAGGATTCTCATGTGTAACCTTGCCAAGGGAACTAGCAGAACTGTGGCAGACATGGATCCCAATAGCTGTAGGACCCTTCTGGCTGGGGCTTTGGACCTGGGGAGTAAGGCTCGAACTTGATTTTGAATGGTTTGAATTTTGTCTGCAGGTAGATAGACTCGCATCTGGTTTGAATCTATCTCTACCCCTATGAATCTTATTCTTTGAGATGGCTGCAACACAGACTTTGGCCAATTGAAGGTGATTCCAAGGGAATTGCCCAGTGATATAGTGGCTTGCAGGCTCCGCAGAAGTAGATGCTTGGAGATGGCAGTTAGGAGCCAGTCGTCTAGGTACGGAAACACCTGGAATCCTAGACTTCTCAGGTGAGCAGTCACTACTGCCAAGCATTTGGTGAACACCCTGGGGGCTGTGGTGAGACCAAAGGGCAGCGCACGGAACTGAAAATGACTGCCTCCTAGGCTGAAGCGCAGATGTCTCCTGGACATTTGATGTATTCTGATATGATAATACGCGTCCTTGAGATCTATGGAGCACATCCAAACACCCTTCTCCAACAATGGGAGAATGGTTTGTAGAGTGACCATTCGGAACTTGGACTTCTTGACTGAACGGTTTAGGTTGCTTAGGTCCAAAATGGGCCTCAAGTCCCTGGTCTTTTTTGGCACCAAAAAGAATCTTGAGTAAGTCCCTAATCCGATCTGGTCTGCGGGGACCGGTTGGATGACTCCTTTTTGCAGCAGCTTTGAAATTTCTGAGGCTGCGGTATCCCGTTGACTGGGTGGCAGGTCCGGGATTTTTTTGGACTGGGGGGGGGGGGAGAGAATGGGATGGAGTAACCTCCGGCGATAATCCGAAGCACCCATCGGTCCTGAGTGATCCCTTCCCAGGCCTTCAGGTGCTTCGAAAAATGACCCCCGACTGGCTCCGGAGCAGCACAGCCGGGCAATCCCTCAGGGACTATGAAAAGCTGAAGAGCCACGAAAGGACTCGCGGTCTCCAGTGTTGCGAGAGCCTCTGCCGCCTCTGGGACGGCATCTTCCGGATGAATTTCCCCCTCTGCCTCTGGAGGGGGAACCTTCCTGCTGAGAGGGGTAAGACTTCTGAGATCTACGGAACCACATTTTCCCTCCTCTTTTAGCCTTGGGATAAGGCCGAAAGGGAGTGGAAAATCGTGCCCCTACGGCAGTCAGAGTCTTACCCTCCTGTTCACAGCAGGTAAGTGTGTCTTTTACCTTGGGTCCAAACAGGGAGGACCCATCAAAGGGGGCGTCGGCAAATGAAGACTTAAAAGGCCTCCGCGAAATGAAACAGGCGGAGCCAGGCTTGTCTCCGTAGAGCAATGCCTGTACCCGCCGCTCTACTCGCCCCTTCGGCCGCATACGAAATGAGCCTCATGAACGAGTTCGAAATGGACGACATTGTAGCCAGCTGAGATCCAACCGTCTGGGCCAGCTCCTCAGGAAGGTTACCTAAGAGGGTATCGGATAGCTCCTTAATCAGATCCCTCTGAAATCTCGTAAAGTGCGTCAGGTAGTTCAAAGACCTCAGAGTAAAGGCCGCTGAACTAAGGGTGCGCTTACCGTACCGATCCATGCTCCTAGACTCCTTATTAGGAGGATGGACGGACGAGAAGCCTCTGCTACATCTTGCTGGGTAGCAGATGCCACCACCATAGCATCTACAGCCACACCTTTCGTAAGGAACTCTCTATCCGGGGCGCCGAGAGAAATTTGTTCGGACGAGCGGGCACCGGTTCCACAGAGTCTGGGTGTTCCCACGCCCTTCGACAGATCAAATCCAAGAGCTCGTCGAAGGGCGGAGACACCCAGGAGGCGGAGGGCTGAGCCCCGAAGGCCTTCAGGAACACAGACTCATCAGCAGAGGGAGGTTTGGACTGCCAGCCGCCTCGTTGTTTTAGGGCTTCCAGGATGTCTGCAAAGGAGACATCATCCGAGGACGACTTGGGGGACCCCTCTGCATCATTGAGATCAGTGTAGATGTCAAAGACTCATCAGGGGAGTCAACGTGCTTCCTCTTGCACGTTCTCTTCCTGGGAGGTTCTTCCGAAGAGGCTTCAGAAGGACCTCCAGGAGGGGGAGAAACCCCAGCGGGGGTAACCTGAGGCCCAGGGGCTCCACTGTCTACGGACAGGGGGACTGCCAACGACCCAGTCTCCAAATGTAGGGAAGGAGCTGGGGAAACTGTGGAGGTAGCCAAGGAAGATTTGGCTAAAGCACTCCTCATAGCCCTGAAGGCGGGACCACCAGAATCCTGGGAGGGTCCCCCCTCCGTGGCCACGACAGTGGACGGTACTCCCGCCACCGACACACCAAGAGGGAGACTTGGGACCGAAAGCATCAATCCCGAAGCCTCCCCCCCAGGGCCGAAGGAAGAAGTCCGTGCACTGAACTCCAACCCAAGAGCCGGAGTCGGAGCAAGGGTCGGGCCTGACCCTAACACCTCCACTGGTTCCACCAGCACCTGCTCCAATGGTGCCGAAGCTGTTGGAAGAGGAAATACAGTAGGGGAGTGGACCATCGGCTCCGAAGCCAAATGGGCTGGAGCTGAAACCATCTTTTGGAACACCGGAGACTGGAAGAGTCGAAGGAGCACCCTGTCGATGTCCGAATCAGACATCTTGGATGATCTCGAGGATACCAATCGGGCCTGAACCGATTTCTCCATCGGCTCCGAAGGACTCGGGGAGCGGCTCCGAAATGACTCAACAATTATCGGCTCCGAGGAAACTTTCAAGGAGATTTCCCTCGGTGCCGATAAGGACTTCGGCTCCGAGGGGGAAGAGTCTGAGCCGACGACCCTTATCGGCTCCAATATCAGTGGAGCCGATGAGGGTGACCCGCCTCTCGATGCCCCAGACCTCGGCTCCGAAACCAGAGGGGTCGAGGCTGGAGGCATCGAGGCAGACCGTTCCGACCTCGGCTCCGAAGTCCGTGGAGCCGATGGAGAAGTCTGCTTAGTTTTCTTAGCAGTCGGTTCCGACTGACTGGTCAGAGCCGACGCTTTCCTCTTTTTAGAAGGAGACGGAGAGGAAGATAAAGCCTCCTCGAAGGAAGGCTTGATTAATCCTTTGAGGATTAATTTGTTTTTCCTCTCCTGGAGGACTCTGGAGGAAAACGCATGGCATACACTGCACGATTCTTGCAGATGTTTAGCACCTAGACAATAGACGCACGAGGAGTGGTCGTCCGTTATGGACATTTTGAAGCCACACCTCGTGCACTTTTTAAACCCAGAGGGTTTATGCTCTTTAGACATAATCAGGCTAAAAAAACAGATGACCACACTAAACAATAAAGGGTTTGACACACAGGAACAAAAATATGTATGCCACTAACTTAGTGTAAATATTTAAACTAAAGAACTTTTTTTTTTTTTACACACAAGATTTGTCAGAAAGAGAAAAGGAGGGTCAAGACCCTCTAACTTAAACGGGTACTTGACCCACACACAACCACTAAGTAGTAGTAACCACAGGGGAAGGCCCCTCTAACTTAAACGGGAACCTTCTCTGACAGGAAAAATCACGAAAAATTTAACCAAATTCCAGAAAAACACTCGTACAAAAAGAATAGCCGTTAAAACAGCTTTTGGGTTTAAATGAAGCAAATACTGACAGGAAAAAAGCCTAATATATAGTACTTAGCCCAGCCAATGTTGAGACCACGTCCAAGCTCTGTAAGCGGCAAACGAGATCTGGGGGATTAGTGGTGGTGCATCCTGGGATAAAGATAGCTCAGCCAATTAGAGGCCTCGCTCTATAGCATAAGCGTGCCGAGTCGGAGCCGAGGGATCGGCTCCGAACCCATCAGTCAGAATGTAGGCGAGAGAGGATCACATAACATCAGGTTTATTTTAAGGATATCCCACACCAAGAACAGCTTGTGAAAGGCTTCCAGGATCTGTGGGTTCTACAAGTGTATCTGCTCAGGTTTCTGCTAAGGCATTTTCTTCTGAAGGGATGCAAAAGGTTTTGAGTTGGACATTCTGCTTTAATTTAACCGGAAAGACTGCTTAACAACAAAATGGCACTATTCATATGCTACAAATATATAAACAGAATATACAGATCAGTATGAGTTTTTCATTTGCATATACATGTCTCATATATAATTGTCCAAAAGCTGTTGCCTTCTATTCTGTTCTAAATCAGAAGAGTATACCCTCAAGCCTCTCACATTTTTATTTTTACTGATTCTCCATATTCTACACATCTCTTAAACCACCTTTCCCATAAACTATTTCTGCTCATTCTCCCTCTCTTCATTATCTAATTTAGGATAACAAAAAAGAAGTTATGTCTTAACATAACATTTCATCTGTGTTGTCGATCTTCACAAATCCTTGACTGTGGGCTTGGTTCCAAGCCTTGAAACAGACTGCCATTTTTCCAGCTTACACCTCCCAAAACTCTCGCGCTAGGCTCTACCCATAATGCTCCTCACTAAATTACCTCAGATTGAGTTTGCCTATAATAGTGACAGGCAGACAAGAAGTAATAAATAAGAGACCATACCTATGTCCCTATTATGAAGCTAGTCTTTGGGAATATTCAGTCTACTTAAAGTCTTAGGGAGGGTAAGAAGAGGGGGGGGATGTCAAGGATTAGTGAAGATCGACAACACAGATGAAACATTATGGTAAGCATAACTTCTTTATCTGATGTTGTCAATCTTCATGTAATCCTCGACTGTGGGACAGAGTTCCTAGCTACCTGAATCTTGTGAGGTCTCATGAAAGAATATTCCTGAGCAATATCGAACTGAATGATGCACGTCCCCTAGAGACCTGATCCAGTTTGTAATAAGTAATAAAAGTATGAGGAGAGGCACATGTAGCAAGTAGCTACTGCACAAATTTCATCTAAAGAAGCTCTACCATGAAAAACTGCAGAAGCTGCTACAGCTCTAGTTGAATGGGCTTTCACAGGACGTGGTACGTGAAGTCCTTTTGAGTGATAAATAAATGTGATATAACCCCTAAGCCATTTAGCTACAGTAACCTTAGAAATTGGGTTACCTAAGAAAAGTGAGGAAAAGGCAACGAACAATTGGTTGGATTTTCTGATGTCCTTTGCTCTGTGAAGGTAAAAATGTAATTGCCTGTGGATGTCCAATAAGTGCAGACAGTACTCTCCCTTATTAGAGAAATTAGGGAAAAAGACTGGTAGATGTAAGTTTTGATTGATATTTGATTCTGAAATAATCTTCGGCAGAAAAGATGGATTCATCCTAAGCGAGACCCTGTCCTTATGAAATAATAAATAAGGGGGTCTTGCAGGACAAGGCTTGAATTTCCGATATTCTTCTGGTTGAAGAGATACCAATCAAAAACAATGTTTTCCAGGTCAGAAACTTTAAATCACAAGTTGCCGAAGGTTCAAAAGGGGATGACGTGAGAGACTGTAGGACCAAAGGTAAATCCCATGGAGCAATGGGTTCTTTAAACGGAGGTCTTAGAATTAAGGTTCCTTTCAAAAAGGCCTTACAAAGCTTATGAGACATAAGTGAAGAACCATGAAAACAAACATGGAAATTAGATATCGTGAGATGTACTTGAATGGTAGAAGCTGAGGAGCCAGACCAATAAAGAAAAAAACAGAAAATCTTAAACTTTATCCACAGGTGCTGCACAGGGATCAATATTACTGTCAAGCGACCAGGTATTATGTTAAAAAAAAAATAAATTGAAAGTCTGTCTAAAATTGATATTAGACATGGTATGGTGACTGGAATTTGAAATATGAAAGAAAAAAAAAAACAAAAAAAAGAACGAATGTGAAGAACGTTGTAGGGAGAAAAAGCACAGACAATTGTGTGGTTTCGGGTTCATATAAATAAATTGTTCATAACAAAAGTGTTTTGAAAGCCTGATCTAAAGATATGAAAATAAAGTTGGACATTATGCTACATGACTTGTGACAGCCTTTCAATGAGTTAATGATGAATTTTTCAAGAGCAGTATGACATCTTGCCTATGCAGCACTGCAGTTGAGACACTAAGGCCACACCAGCTGACATGTATGAACATATGATGCATTTTGAACAGCAGCTGGTAAGAGGATAAGGCATGAAAAAAAAATCTGAGAGCAACTGGAGTATCAGAGGGATAAATGGAACTTGACTGTTTTGAATTCATGAGAGAAAAAATGGTGTCTTGGACTGTTTTCTCAAAAAAGCTGCTGCATAATGAAAGGTTATATTGCCTGTCTTTACTGCTGAAATGGCTTCTGAGAAACCATGTTAGTGGGCTACCAGTTGTTAATAAGTGACTTCCGGTGGTCCACAGTTTGATTCCTTTAATTTCCATTTGTCTAACCACGAAACTGTAAGCATGCCACTTAGACAAACAGGCTGATTATGAAAAAGGTCCATCTGGTCAGTGTTCTACCTTGGTTAACAAATCTAACCAATTAACTAAAAAATAAATAAAAGAGCAGGTCTTTAGTAAATTTAGCAACCAGACAAATAGGAGTTGTGGAAAGCAAACCAGTGCATGTTGATCATGATTCCTTTTACAGAGCACTCATTTTAGAATATCTGTTTTCCAGATCTATTTATTAAAGTATGCTATTATACAAATTTTAAGTGCATACTGACTTTTCTGGCTGTGTTTCCCACTGCTATGTAGATGTTTATGTGACAGAGGGAGATACTGCCAGCACAGCTATCTGGAATTTGGTAAATAATTATGTCATTTGAGAATATCAGCATGAGTCATACAAGATGCTTATGCTACAAATAACTGTATATCATGTATATATCACACAAGGTTTGTACAAATGTGTGTTGAAAAAGGTTTTTTCAAAGTGCTGGAAATGTAGCTACAGTGTGCCCTGCTGTAAGAGAACAGAAATATACATACACTATTGTAACTGTTTAAATGTATATATTTTAACAGTGGAAACTAGAATACAGGAGGTTAACTTCAGCCTAGCAAACTTCAGAAAAAATAGCTGAAACTAAATTACTTTATGGTTAGGCCTTGAAAGATGATAGCTTTCAGTTTCAATGCAGCAAGGAGACGCAATGTCTGTACTAGGGAACTTTCTGTATTGTCTTGGAAGTGTTTTACTGTTTTATGATTTTTGGCATCTACCAAAGATCTGAGGAAAAGCCCTTGTCTATGTACTTTTACATGTAGATGCTAAATGCTATCAGTTGCCATCAATGGTTGTTTTGAGCCTTGGAACTAGAAGTCAGATGACAAGAAATTATATAATTCTGCAAGCTAGCCCAGCAGTAATATTTGAGATATTAATATGAGAGGTCTCAGAGAGACACAGCACTCTGTATTCTATCTTTGATCTGACAACACCTGGAAGATCCATTCACCACATCTGCCTTGCTCTGTAGTAAGTTCTTAGATTACAGTAAAACTCTCTTAGATACAGTCAGGAAAATAGCAAAGCTCAGTTTAGATATTTTCTTTATTTATTGGAGACTGTCCTGCAATGTTGTTTTAAATATTTCTTGTGGTTTTGAACTCTGGTGTCACTGTGAATATATATTTAGTATTGTCTTGTTCTTTTATTATTCATTATTAAATATATTTAAACCTTTCATTCTGGCTGATCTGTGTAGAGAGATTTAAGTTCCGAGAGCACTAGCATATTTATTTAGAGACACTGCGTATGCCACGCCTTGCTTTTAGTCAAACTACCATTTGTATTAATAGTACCATTACATAGTAAGAGTGGACACCCTTTAAGAGCCTTAAAGTAGTTGATAAGGAGTCGGCTGGTGGCAGTGATAACTACCTTATAGTCTGGGCAAAAGAAGGCATAGCTAGTCAACCTGTGGCAGCCTTTCCCAGGTGTGTTTGTGTATAAATCAAACCTCAAAGAGTGCGTGTGTCAGCTACTTGGGCAGGGACAAGAAGCACTGGTTGGACAGAGAGGGTGCTGGAGGTCTTGGCTTGGCCACTCAGCTGAGATCTGAACTCTATAGCTGTGCCAGTGGGGAGACTTACTGGGGACCTGGAGAAACCAGAGAGACTGACTGTGGTCTCTGTGTGCTCTTAAGAGAAATTGCACTTGATGCAGAGAGCTGCATCTGATAATACTGTGTGTGTACTTGTCATCCTCCCAATGTACATCCCTCACTGGTGCCCGTGGTGAGGATTGAGGCTCCTTGATTACTGGTCCAGTGGTGGGTCGTCACAGTTTACCAAACTGCAATCAGCAAAGGGCAGGGTAAGAAATTTTAGCCAGGATTTGACTATGACATGGAGGAACATGATCTCACAGTTGCTGTTAAATAGCAATAATTATCTGGCTCCTATGGTGTTGGAAATGATTCCTGGTTCCCATTTGGTGAGAAAGTAGGGTCTTACTTTTTTGTTTGTTTTCGTTTTATTATTTGTTTTATTTTCATATTTTGACTATGCAATGGGAAGAAGCAATGAACTTGCTTAAAAGAATCTGTGGTTAGTCTAGTATGAGATGGGCGCAAGATACTGATCTCTTTGTACATGTTTATGTTATAGACACTTCAAAATATATATTTTTATTTTGACGCATTGTTTGACAGAATGATTCTCCCATATAGTCTCCTTAGATTTATACTTTTCTGATACTTCCTGAATGCTACTATGGGTATTTACAAGTATTCAATATTTGAGAGGTTTATTTTAAGAATTTTTTATACATTATTCTCAGTGTGGTACTACCTACAGAGAACAGTATTATGATGATTTATATTAGCAGTTTTAGTATTTGATAGGGTATTATTAATAGAGTAATACTGCTATGACATTTTTATATACAGTCTAATGAGTATGCGTCCTGGTCTTTGACAGCTACAAAGTACAGTTTTGTACCTACCATAAATGTAGATGTTCGAAGATCCACATTGCTGCAGTCCTTACATATGGGTAGTCCGCTGTCCTCGGTCGGCCCGAATACCAAAGTATTAGGCTGACGTCGGTCAAGGCGCTTAAAACTGACATCAGGACGTCAGGGTACAAAAGCGCATGACCGACGTCACATCCTCAGTCTTTTCTTGCCCCAGATGTCAGAAGGCCCTAAAAGAAAGGCCAAAGCCAAAAAACAGCAAAGAACAACCAACCACCCCTGCACTAACCATATTTACAATATTTACAACCCAAACCACACAACCACCTCAAACTACAGAGGGGAAGGAGGGAGGGAAAATTGGACTGCAGCAATGTGGATCTTCGAACATCTACATTTATGGTAGGTACAAAACTGTACTATGTTCTTCATCTCACATTGCTGCAGTCCTTACATATGGGTAGAATCCCAAAGCAGAGGTAAGGGAGGATGGCAAAACTATAAAGCATTAGGAGCTGCCAAAATGCCCTGTAAAATTACAGTGGCAAAACCAGCCCTAGATTTAGAGTAAAGTGGAAGGTGGTAATGCTTAGAGAAAGTATGCACTGAACTCCAAGTAGCTGCCTCCAAAATATCTTTAGTAGCCACCCCCCTTAAAAAAGCTGTAGAAGTGGCAGTAGCCCTAGTGGAATGAGGCCTAATCCCAGCTGGAATCTCCTTACCATGATGGGAATAACAGAAAGCAATACAAAAACCAATCCACTTAGAAATAGTTTGTTTTGAAACAGGTTTGCCCTGAGAACCCAAAGCAAATGAAACAAATAACTGCTGAGACTGCCTGAACCCTTTAGTTCTGCTCAAATAATATCGCAACTGTCTGTGTATATCCAAAGTGTGCAAAATCTTTTCCCTTTATTTTGGGGTTTGCATAAAAAGTATGCAAATGAATAGTTTGGTTTAAAGCCACACTAGAAACCACTTTAGGCATAAAGGAAGGATTAGTACGCAAAGATACCCTATCCTTGTGGAAAATTAAGAAAGGCTCAACCGCCATAAGGGCTTGTAATTCAGAAACCCTTCTCGCAGAGGTAATGGCCAACAAAAAAGCAGTCTTCCATGATAAATATTTCAACTCGGCAGTAGCTGCAGGCTCAAAAGGTTGTAGAGTGAGTTTCTCCAACACAAAATTGAGATCCCAAGCAGGAGTAGGAGCTCTACGTGGGGGTCTTATATTCATTGCCCCTCTAAGGAATTGCTTAAACAAAGGATGAGAAAATAAAGGTGGGTCACAGTCATAGTGAGCAGAAATTGCTGCAGCATGAACCTTTATAGAGGAGAAGGACAAACCTTTGTCCAATAACTCAGTAAGGTATTGAAGAACAACACGTAAATTAGGTTTAGAAACATCAAAGTCCTTTGCTGTACTCCAAATTAAAAATCTCCTCCATTTATCTGCGTAAACTTTCCTTGTACTAGGCCTTCTGGCCTCCAAAATAACATTCAAAACTTGTTGTGGAAGCTGAGACCCTTCAGGGTTTAAAACAGAATATGCCAGGCTGTTAGATGCAGAGACTGAAGTTTGACATTGAGTAGGTGACTGTTCTCCTGAGGCAGCAGGTGTGGAATCGAAGGCAAAGGCCACGGAGGCTCCTGTACCAGACTTCTCAGTAATGGGTACCAGTGCTGTCGAGGCCAATCCGGAGCTATTAAAAACATGGTTGGCTTGTCCTGTCTGACCTTCAGGAGTACCTTTGGGAGGAGAGGCAGTGGTGGAAAGGCATACACATGAAGATTGCTCCAACTGAATGAGAGAGCATCCACTTTCCAAGCTGTGGGATGAAACCTTTTTGTGCAAAACTTTGGCAACTGGTAATTTAGTGGAGAAGCGAACAGATCTATGTCTGGAGTTCCCCATAACACTGTCAATTTTTGAAATACATGAGGATCCAATTTCCACTCGTGGGGATCCCTGATTTGTCTGCTCAACACATCTGCTAAGGAGTTCTGTGCTCCTGGCAGAAACCTTGCCTGAAGATTTAGCTGCAAACTGAGAGCAGTCTCCCACAAAATCATTGCTTGTCTGCATAGAGGGTAAGAATGTGTCCCCTTGCTTGTTGATGTACCACATGACAGTTGTGTTGTCTGTTTGAATCAACACCTGCCCTGGAAGAAGTAAATCCTTGAAAGCTATCAATGCAAATTGGACTGCTAACATCTCCTTCAAGTTGATATGTAAATGTTGAAGTCTGGCAGGCCACGTGTCTTGTACCCATTTTCCATTTAGATGAGCTCCCAAGCTTTGTCTGAGGCATCTGTCGTTAGAATCTGACTCGCCTCTGGTCGGGTCACAGAGAGTCCCTTGTTTAGGTGACATTCCTGAGCCCACCACAAAAATTCCTTTTGAATGCAAGGTATTATCTGAATGACAGTGTCCATATCTTGGCAGTGTTGCGTCCATACATTTTGAGATACCATTGTAGCTTCCTCATATGCAGTTTGGCATTGGGAAGTACCAGAATACAAGATGCCATGAACCCCAAGGCTTGAAGGACTGTCCTTGCAGTCAGCCTGGACTGACGAGACAATTGATGGAAATAAAGAGAAAGATTCTTTTGTTTGTCCGGGGTCAAAAAGGCCATCTGGGATGCTGTATTCAGTCTCAAACCCAGAAAGCACATGTCCTGAGAGGGTACTAGACTGGACTTTATTTCGTTCACAGAATACCCTAGGCATCTTAACACTGCCATCACATACTGTAAATGATGAAGAAGTTCGTCCTTTCCTTGAGCCAGAATCAGGCAATCGTCCAAATAAGGATAGATTTGTATTCCTCTTAGCCTGAAGAAAGCTATCACTGGAGCCAGAACCTTTGTGAACACTCTGGGCAGTAGATAAGCCAAAGGGCAATGCAGAGAACTGATAATGAAAAGTCCCAGCCCGAAAACGCAGATACGTCCTGCAACTGGGCCTGATAGGAACATGAAGGTAAGCCTCCTTGAGATCCAGAGTCACCATCCAGTGATCTTTGCCCAGCAGAGGTAAAAGCTGTTGTAACGTCAACATTTTGAACTTGGGAATGTCCAGATATGTGTTGAGGATAGATAAATCCAAAATTGGTCTCCACGTGTTCCCTTTCTTCGGTACTAGAAACAGGCGAGAATAAAATCCTAGGCCCACTTCTGGCAGAGGGACCAGTTGTATAGCTCCTATTTGAAGTAGTAGAGAAATCTGTTTGTGAGCCTCTAGTCTTTGCTGAGGAGGAACGTCTGGCATGCCTTTGAAAGGAGGCAAGGTATGGAAATAAAACTTGTAACCTTGGTGTATGATATCCAACACCCATTTGTCCTGGGTAATTAAAATCCAATTTTCCTTGAAGAGTGCCAACCGTCCTCCCAAAGGTGCTGCCAGGCAAGAAGGATCTGGCAGCTGAAACAGTAGGTCATCGGGCCTGTTTACGAAAGGACTGGCCCCTGCCCTCACTCGAAGATTGTGCAGGTGAACTCCATGTTCTAGGTCTGAAGGAACTCTGAGCTCTGCCCCTACCACGCCTAGATCTACCCCTAGACTGAGAATCAGAAGAAGGATACGTCCACCCCTTAGCAGGCCAATTTCTACTAAACTTCGGAGGCTGAACTTGCAAAAAATCTTTAACAGTCTGCATAGACTTAGCCTTGTCTTCCATTTTCTTCAAGACTGACTCCACAGGTGGACCAAACAACACTTCAGACTGCAAAGGAGCATCCAAAATCCTTGTCTTAACATGGTCAGATAAATTCTGATCCTTAAGCCAGGCGTGCCTGCGAAGAACTGAACCAGTGGCAGCCACCCTAGAAGAGGCCTGCAAAGCATCAAAACCACACTGTAAAGAATGCTTACCCACCTGTTCAGAGACATGCACCAAATCTTGTAATTCTTTACACTCAATGCCTTCTGCCAGAGCATCCACCTTAGATTTCAAGAAGAAAATTCTGATATTTCAACATATGAAACTGGCAATTCAAAGCCCTCATTGCTAAGGTAGAAGATGTATAGACCTTCTTTCCCCATCTATCCAAAGCTCTGGCCTCTTTATCTAGAGGAACCGGATTCTTTACAACAGAGGCCCTGACACCCTTAGGTCCCTGGCTAATAGTTTCTGGGTCCGCCCTAGGACTCTTATAGAGATATTTATGTGCCTCAGGCACCCTGTAATACCTATCCGGTTTAACAGACGCAGGAGGCAGAGAATCAGGATTAAGTGAAGCCTCTGAAAATACATCTTGCACAACATCCAGAACAGGAGGTATAGCTAAGGGCCTATGTTGAGGTAAAAACAAAAATTCCTAAGCCTTTTCCGTGAATCAGAGAAGTCCTGACCTTCCCACTTAAAATGTTCCCTCATAGAATGAAGTGTCTCTGAAAAGAAAAATCCTCTGGAGGAGAAGCAGAAGGAGTGGAATCTTCAGCATCAGAACCAGAATACGGACTGTACTCCTGCAAGTCTTCAGCCGAAGACTCTGAATCATCCGAAGCCTGTTCAAAACTTTCCAACTCTGGCTCCACCCTAGGCCTCTTATCAGGAGGGGGTATAGAACCTCTAATCAGAGTAATCAAATCTTCTGCCATTTTAAGCATGTGCTTCTTAGGCACAGACCCTGCTGAACTAGGAGTGACACCAACAGAAGCTAAACCTGGCCTGCATCTGGAAGAAGCCTTGGAAACAGAAGGAGAGGGCCTAACCACCCTGGGAAGGGAGGGGAGTACAGAAACCTGAGAAGCCCCTTCAGCCTGGCCTGCCTCTTGAGAGGCCACATCCTGCAAAATCACAGTCTCCCCCTGAGACTCCAGAGAAGCCTCCATCGGAACCACCGGTTCCATTGAAGCCTCTAAAGAACCGGCGTCCGGAACGGACGACTCATCTTGCCTGGGTTTAACTGCTTTGTCTTTGCGCTTCTTCGAAGCGGGCGCCGGAGTATCCGACGGCATGTTATAATTGCACCGCTTCCCGAAGACCAGCCTAGCACAATCTAACCTTCGCTTAATAGTGTGCTTATTAAACCTAGCACAAAAGCGACACCCGACTACGTCGTGCTCAGGCCCCAAACAAGGAATGCACAAAGAATGATAATCCCTATGCGGTATCTGTTTCCCACAAGAAATACAATTATTCACTTTTTCTGACATCCGGTAATACACTGAGGCAAGAAAAAACCAAAATATTCCCCAACGGGGTACTTAGCCAACTTGAATTCGGTCTGAAACTCCGAACTCGAAAAATTTCAGAACGCCGAACGGCACTTGCAACGCTGCTTCTGCATCGGACCATGCGGCAAAAACGACTGAGGATGTGACGTCGGTCATGCGCTTTTGTACCCTGACGTCCTGATGTCAGTTTTAAGCGCCTTGACCGACGTCAGCCTAATACTTTGGTATTCGGGCCGACCGAGGACAGCGGACTACCCATATGTAAGGACTGCAGCAATGTGAGATGAAGAACATTTATAGTTTGTTTAACTGCACAAAGTCTGAAGACTAAAAGTAATAGCAAGGGCAAGAATGGCTTGCTAAGAGGTTTAAGCTTACGAGTATTATAATTAGACTGAGCAGTGGTGGGATGTGTGTGTTTGTGGTTGGGGGGTTGCATGAAGAGACCTCAGTAATAGTAACATAGAAAGAGGTGAGTTGTCATAGTGTTGACAGCTATACTAGATTTTATTTTTAATGGAAATTATCTGAGGCTCGTGCAGTACGTGGTTGTGAATGTAGAGTGTGGGAATGTAACCAATACAGCTGGCTGCTGGTTTATCAGTCACGTTGCTGTAGAAAGGGGCTTTCAACAGTGAAATGTACAGAACTGCATAGACTATTAGACTTGTTTGAAATCTATGCTAAGAGCTTTCCTGAGAATTTCTCTGATGTTTAGTTAGTCAAATAGTCATTGCAGCCAAACTGATCAGGTTCTCGACTGTTTTTGGACTGTTATGTAGAATTTTAATACTTCTTAGCTTTAGTTCATTAACACGGTTAAGTAAATATAACAAGTGGAACACTTTTGGCTAAACTGACACTTTAATGTATATTTGATTAACTTGATTATTGGTCCAGTAAGATTTTATTTTCACTGTGTATGTGTGTGTGTGTGTGTGTGTGTGTGTGTGTGTGTGTGTGTGTGTGTGTGTGTATATATATATATATATATATATATACATATATATATATATATACATATATATATATATATATATATATACACCCAAGTATTCATGGAGGGGATCAAATTACTTGCAATTTCTGATGGAGAACTGATGCTTCATCACTGGTTACAGCTAAGTAGCATTATTATTAAATAATGGCCACAAAGACTAAGGGACAGATTCCAAAAGATTTATCAGTGTTAAGTGACTTACTCTGGTGTAGGCCTACCCAAATTCCAAAAGATGTGCGCTCAGAGTAAATCACTTACTGACTGAGCAAGTCTTTTGGAATCTGGCCCTGATGTATGCCTGCTTTATACACAGCCCTTACACTGGAGCAAGTCACTTACACTGTGAGCAAGTCTTTTGGAATCAATGCAGGCTTATAATGGGGTAAATCACTTACACTGAGAACGTGTCCTTTGGAATTTAGTCCTACGAGTTTCATACATGTTTGACTACTGATGGATTCTTTTAAGATTTCTAATAAGTCAAAAGTGTATAGGCTCATATAATAAATGCCACTGCACAGATCATGCCTTTCTATTCCTGTTTCCAAGATCTGGAAAGCCCTACCCTCAAACATTAAAATCATTAATTCCTACCAGCAATTCAGACAGCACCTGCAAACACAACTTATAGAATCCAAATGCTTCTGTAATAATCGTGTTATCTACTCACTTGTTTCCAAAGTAAATGTCTGTATTAACCAAGAATCACCCAATCATCCTACAGACGCACTGATATACTTTACCTCATCTCATTCCCTCCCTTACCCCTCATATCTCCCTATATTCTAATTACACATATGTTTTTATCTATACCCCCTACTTTCATCTCCCCTGCTATCCTCTACAATTCTTCTCACAGTAAAAGCTATAGGAAATTGCAGCCATCCCTTACTTTTCCCACATTAAAAAGAATATTCAGTATACACTGTAAATATACTTCTGGTCATGCTGACAAACTAGTACCTATTCTTATCTTAATACATCTTACAAATGATCTCATAACAATTATTCTGTCAGCTTCTAACCCTAGGCTAAATCTGAAACTGGACCATCTGAAACAGTGTTCCATGTTGCACAGGACATGTTGTTCACACTCTGTATTCTTTTTGTAAGGATCCTCTGTGGACGTTCCAGCTACTGCATGTGCCTGGTCGGATACATACTGAGGGCACATTGTACTCAATGATGGATCTGATGAGGGCTGAATACAAGTGAGCAATGACCTTCTTTAACCTAGATACCATGCCCTTGCTTATAAGGTGAGGATCACAGAATGATTTCCTTACTACTGTAAACATGTTTGTCGAACGCCAGGTTACTATCCACATATGCTCCTGAATCCCTGACTACTGGATCCACTCTTAGGGATATGTGATCAATGAAGTAGTCTCCTAGTGTGGCAGACTTCCCAAATGGTATTTCTTGGCAGTGAGCTTGTAAGGATAGGTCTTACATAAATACAGGCTTGTCAGAATAAATCCTACATAAATACAGTTCTGTTTGTATAGGTTTGGAAATGCAGCCACTTCAAAGCAGGCCTGTATATTAATTTTATATTTTACATTTTACATGCAGTTTTAGTAAATGCAGTTTCAAGAGAAGGAATTCTTCAGTGAAATAACCATCAAGCCAAAACACTGATAAAGAGGTTCAGAACTAGAACATTTTCTTCAGACATTACACAGATGGAAATAGTTTGGAGTCATTCATAGATAAGGCACCTGCAATAATAAATCTTATTTAGATGGTACAAGGCTTGGGAACATACCTCTCAAATGAACAGATTTTTGCAGAATGTTCAGATTTTTGCCTCATACTGAGGACTGAAGTCAGAAAGTAATGACAGGCATTTCAGTTTTAGAATTCATACCCTTCAGAAAAGTAATGCTAATATAAAACCTGTTGTTCTATCAACGTTCTATGTTTGTAAGAACAGTATTTAACAACTGTCCCCATTTTTGGGCCTTCATCCCCCCCCCCATTAACTTATGGCTTTGTCCAGATTTCTTGCTCTTAGATGTTGAGAGGTATGCTTGGGAACCAAGGTTAAACAGGCATGTAAAACTGAGTAGGAAATTTAGAGAGGTTTGTTATTAAGGGAGATACTTTCAAGAAAGAAGTCAGAACGGTTCTGATTTTAGAAGTGCAGAGTTGCAAAAGCTACAGAAGACGGCAGTGTGCAATTCGTTTCAATTCAGACATCAGAAATACAGAATATGTATTCCGTTTATAGTCTTCAGAGTTACAGATGTTTGATTCAGTTCATCAGCATCATCATTCGAGACAATTTCAGTTATATGAGACATGCTGCTCAGTATATCATCTCATTTACTACATAATAAATTCCAGTATTCAACCTGAACAAAAGGATAGTGACTTTTGTTTTTAAAGTGAACAGCGAGACAGAGAGAGACTGTGAGATTTGGTACTTTTTCAGCACAGTCCTGGACATTACAGTTCAGTTGGCCTAACAAAGGTTTAAGCAGTGACTTTGGCACCAGTCATTTGTCTGTATTTGCCCTTCCTGTAGGATATTAGTGTCTTGGGGATTACATGACTGCTTCTGTTTTGAGGTCATCTGCAAAACTGGTCAGCTAGAGGCCTTTGACATTGACTTGGACTTCTCAGAAGAAAATGCTAAAAAGGAATGGGCCTAGCACAGTGCCCTGAGGGACTCTGCTACTGACCTGCCTCTTTGTGGAGGTAGTCTTTCCTATGCTAACTTCCTGGGTCCTATCTAAAAGCCAGCTGACTATCCTGTGAATAACAAAAAGGTTAATGCTTAATTCTGTGAGTTTGTTTACAATGGTAGAGTAGAGTACTTTATCAAATGCCTTAGACAAATCAAAGATAGGTACTATGCACCGTACTGCCTTATCCATTGTCTTGGTGACCTTTTTAAAGAAGTCCACCTGCTTGAGTAAACATGATTTGCCCTCTCATGAAGCCAAACCAGGTTGTATCCAGTGTCTGAAGGTTTTCTATGCCACTATTAATCGTATCCATGACAATCCTTTCTGTGAATTTGCATATGAGACTAGTCAGACATATGGGTCTGTAATTCCCAGGGTCCATTGAAGACCTACCCTTATGCAGAGGGATGACTGTTGCAGTTCTCTATTCATGTGTGTGGCATAAAGTCTGTCTGAAGGCTATGGTTAAAAAGTGACTCCAAAGGTCCAGATAGGCCATGCTTTGAGCTGTGTAGGTGGCATCCTGAGATATCATCAGGGCCCATTTATGTGGTGTCCTTAGCCTTAAAGACCACATTAAGGGGGGGGGGGATTCAGCATTCTCCCCATACTTGTGAGTACAACATCCAGTAAGTTTGCAAACCTAGTGTGTATGTGCACTAAATGGTCCAAGGTATTTGTGTTTACAAAGTCCAGGAATCTCTGGGCCAGAAAGTCTGGGGTTGTGTAGGATTCCCAGTTTATGGAGGGGTATTTACCCATAAATATGGTACTGAGTTGAATGGTTAAGTGTCTCCAGCTATGGATTTTGTGGGTCATACAGAGTAATTGATAGCTTGCATGGATATGATATGGGGCACTACCTATGGCAATTTGGACATGAAGACGCTCAGACTTGTAATCCTGTTTGGCCAACCTTGATGTAGGTTTTTTTTTTTTTTTTTTTTTTATGTAGACTGACACACCTCCACATTTAGTCTCTGCCTGTGCAGTAGCTGGTCTAAATATGTGGAAGGCAATGTATCCCTGTATTGCTGGAGTGCTCTTTGTGGCTTTAGATATGTCTCAATAATTGCACAGTTGTCTCCATTCTCCAAGGTGAGGAGAGCTTGGAGGAACTGGAGTATCTTGTTTAGGCTTCTGACATTGAGCAGTGACATGTTTAGATTATTTCAGGTTGAATTTGCTAAGTTGAAACATTTGTCAGTTTGGCATTGCCTAAAAAAGGCACTACAGGGGAGGGCAATGCTATAGACAATATTTCAAAGCCTAGTAGGGACCGTTGCAAACTATTCCTGGAAAAGCAATGTGGTCTGTGATAATATCCACCTATGCTGACAAACATTGTACCCCCTTTAAATGACACCAGAAGCTAAGCCACTTATTAAAGTCAAGCATCTTCATTTCATATAGTGGCATCATCCTTTGTGAAGGCAGAATGGTGCTCAGTGCTAGGCTCATTCCAGCCTGGGACAAAGAGTCTGAAAGCTCCATAATGTCTCTCTTCATATAGTCCAGGGAGAAATGTCTCAGATCATTTATACCCACATGGACTATAACGGAGTCATACTGGCTGGTACCTGTGGTTCAGTAACCTGACTGCATGAATGACTTAGTGGATCATGGCCCTGATAGACAACTAACCTTGATTTTCTCCTTGTTCAGCCTGTTAAGTGAGGCATCACTATGTCCCAAAATAGTGTCCTATGAATAAAGATTGGTTAGTGAGTTGGCTTGCCTTATGGACTTTGTAGTTGAGGTTCTATGGGGTGTGGTTGTATGTGTGGTGTTGGATGTTGTTTTGGGGTTTGCTGAGGATTACTGATGAAGGTCACATGTCTCAGAAGGCTTTAGGGCTTAGGAAGACTATTTTTTTAGTGCCTTAGCATATGTTGGTGTATTTGTCAGGTGCATACTATGTGTGGTTGGCGAATGTGTGTTACTGGCAACCTGATTGTTATTTTAAGTGTTTCTATGCGAGAGTCTTGCCTTCAGCAACACTGTAAATTACATGTCTCACATACTGTATCAGTTTCTTTAAGGACTACTTGGTTGTCAGTGAACATGAGTTAATTGCTATATTGTCTCAGGATACCCATTATCCACCAGACTGGTGATGGAGAAACTGGAAAAGTGTACAGTCAGGATGTCAGATCCTTCTAGGTGAATTACAAAGGTATTGTGCAAGACGGGTTAATAGCAGGCTAGTGTGGATGCTTTTGAGGCTAGATGCAAACACTTGGCTATGTAGGAGTAAATTTGTGGGGCAGTGCTTCTCAGTGCACAAAGTAGTTGCTCTTTTTTGCATTTGAGTTATCGGGTATAATTTCAGAGGTAGTTTTATAAGGAAATTTTAACTAAATGCCTTTGCCTTTTTAAGACACTTCTAAATGCCAATAGCTCTCTGGCCAATAAAACAACCTCATTTTAAGCCTTCCTGTGTGTTTCCCCAACTTGGACAGACCCAGCTATCCGTTAATACCACTATACGAGTAATCACAAGTTTTTTTAATGTAAAAACACACACAGGTTATTTAAAAGTTAAAAGATAAAAGAAACCAATTCATCAACTAGCTAAGACAACATTTTTGCTGTGATTTTCAAGCAATTTAATCAAGCAGAAAGGCCACTGGAAAACAAATGCACATTGCAGTCTTCAACTTCAGAAAAATGCAATAAAGAATTCAAGAAAACAAGAGCAGTGCACTTTACTAACTTAAAGTGCAATTTTTTTAAAGTAAAAAAACTTATCTTAGCCCGGATGGCACTAGATACAGCAAAAACAATACACTGGCAAGGAAGCTGAGCAAGTAACAGTTCTCTTAGTCCTTATGACTCTCAGATGCAGGTCAATGACCCAAGGTAAGGTAGAATTTCTGTAACTTTAACTTTTACAGTGGAGGCAGGGAAAATGTAATTGTGTACAACCAGTAAGAAGCAGCAAGAAGAGTAGTACTTAATCACTGGGGACTGGGTTAGACACAGGAATGGGAAAATCATCAATGTAACAAACAGAAAGGCACTGGAATGCAACTTCAAGTGGTAAAACTGGAATGTATACAGCTATAGAAGCATAATTACAATATTGCCACTACTGCATTCCCACTACCCTCTACAGCACCAGACTAGGCAGACATTTACCAGTAACACTGTTTATGGAAAAATGCAGTAATAAATGACTAAATGAGGTCATGATCCAGCAGCAGTTCACAATTCTTCCACAACTGTGAATGAAACTACAAGACTAAGGCTCCAGGCTTAGTTCAAAATACAAACAGCTAGTTTTCTTCAAGTAATTTTACCTATGGAGATAAAAGTATAGTATGATGTATAAACAAAACTCAGATCTTGCAGTAATTCAAAATTTTCCAAAATTGCAAAGGAAGATAAAAGACTGCTGGACAGTGGCGCAGGGAACTAATGGCTCTGCTGGACAGTGGCACAGGGAACTGATGGCTCTCTGCTGGACAGAGGCACAGGAAACTAATCTAAGGGGGTGGCAAAAGCCAACACATTCTGGCTAGGCTTATAAATGCCCTTGGGCAGATAGCCTAGTACTTACCTATGAAATAAGGTCACGGAACAAACTAAAATGCAAAGAGATGTAATGTAAGTCTTTCGGCTTTTCCAGGTTAGGGGTCGCCACAGTGGAACTCCGTTTCATCTCATGACTGGCAATGGATTTTTACGGTGCCGAGTTGCCAGCCCAATGCCCAACCTTCAAAGAAGGCATGCCCATTCACGCTCGCACCTATCTGCATGTCTTTAGCGTCACTCGACCGTGGGGAGGACATGCAGACTCCACACAGAAGGCACTCCAGCCGAGAATTGAAAGAGAGAATCTCTTGCTGTGAGGTGACAACACTAACCGCTGCACCACTGTGGCAACTGCTAACTGCTGCAACACCACGGCAACTACTAACCACTGCAGCAGATACCAAACAGAAAACATGTAGAAAAGTACAAACATAATAATAATAACAGTATCATCGCAAAGATCACTAAGTGCAACTGAAAATATTTAAGCAGTACTGAAATAAAAGCATTTTTCTTCTCTTTTTGGTGAAGCTCCCTTAAATATTATTAGTTGCTAGATGTTAGACTGGCATTTCACTGTTACATATTGTAATAGGCTTTAACACTGATGATGATGAGTAATTTCAAAGGTGTAGGTATCAAGCAAGTTTCATCTTTATGGAGTTTTAAGGATAAAAACAAACATGATATGTGATTAAGGCAAACAGGATCAGGTCCTAACTGTATTTGAGGTCACATATTTGGTTTCTATTACAAGGTCATTGCATTGTAATTTTACTCACTTTAAAGGAAAAAAAAACATATTGTAAACAATGCAATCATACTGGTGTTTAAGTAAAAGATTATCATGGAAAGTGTATTTTAGATTATTACAGCTGAGTAAGCCAAGTACTAAGCCTTGGGAAGCCCCCATCTTAAACCTGCCCTGGTTTGAATACAGATTGCTTATGATAAACACGAAAGAGCCTCACTGTATGGTGATTTTTGAACTACTTCATGGTGTTGCCTCCAAAGTTGTACATTTTAAGTGTGTGCAGTAAGAGTTTACAGCTAACAGTCTTAAAGGCATGCATCATGTCAACAAAAACCTCCTTTGGTAAGTAACCCCTCATTTATATTGTAGTATATGTTATTTGTTGCTGAAAGTAAAGCCATGGTAATGCTAAAGGCATTACAAAAGCCATGTTGGTGACTGAATAAAAGGCCACAGCTGTTGATGTGTTTAAATACTAGCTTCTAAAGGAATTTTGCAAAACGTTTGGCAATAGGGCAAAGACTGGAGAGGGGTCTGTAGTCCTTGTAGTTCTTAGAGAGGCAAGTTTATGTTGTTTAAGGCCTGGGAGTACAATTGGGCATGCACTCCTTGGGGTGCAGGCCGGCCAGAACTCTCATATGCCAAAAGAATACATTGGGAAATCCATCTGGACAATGTGACTTTTGAGAGGAACGGGGAAGCTCAGGGGATGTCGCAGGAAGGACCACTGGACAAGCAAAGTCCAGTGAAGAACTCTCATGTTTAAGCGCGCCATGGGTAGTAGGTTGATGGTTGCCGCCATCGAGCCTAGAGCCCTCAGGACCAATTCCGCAGGGGGAGATGGGGATTGTAGAAGGGCCAGTACATGGAGTTTCAGAGTTCGTAGCCAGTCCGGAGTCAAGAAGGCTAGAAGCTGGCTTGTGTTCAATCTGGCTCCGACGAAATCTAGGATTTGAGTTGGAAGAAGGGAAGATTTCCCGATGTTGATCGTGATCCCCAGCCGGGGAGCTAGATGGAGAAAATAATCCCTGGCAGTGCATAGTAGATGCCTGGTGGGGGCAGTCAGGAGCCAGTCGTCCAGGTACGGAAAGACCTGAATTCCCTGGAGTCTCAGGTGAGCCGCTACAACAGTTAACACTTTGGTGAACACCCTGGGGGCTGTGGTGAGACCAAAGGGTAGGGCCCTGAATTGGTAATGGCTGGCTCCCAGCCGGAAGTGGAGAAACCTCCTGGATTGTCTGTCCATCAAAATGTGGTAGTACACATCCTTGAGTTCTATGGAGCACATCCAGTTGTTCTCCTGCAGAAGGGGAAGAATGGATTGAAGGGTGACCATCCTGAACTTTTCTTTGGCTACTGACAGGTTTATGAAGGACAGGTCGAGGATTGGTCTTAGGTCCCCCGTCCTTTTTTGGCACCAAGAACAACCTGGAGTAAAAGCCTGATCCGGACTGGTCTGGGGGGACGTGCTGGAGTGCTCTTTTTTCTAGCAGCCGGAGTATTTCCTTGGCTGCCGCCTCCCATTGATTGGGTGGGACATCGGGGAGGCTTCAGGAACTGAGAGGGGGATTGAAAAAGGGGATCTTGTAGTCTCTGGATATGATCTGTAGCACCCAGCGATCTGTAGTAATGGACTCCCAAGCTGCCAGGTGCCTCGAGAAACCCCCCTGACTGCCTCCAGAGTGGAGCAGTCGGGTAACCCTTCAGAGTTGCTGCATGGGCCGATCAGAGAAAGGTTCTCTGGACCCAAAGTTCTTTGGGCCCCCTCTGCCTCTAGGGCGGCATCCACCCTGTCCTCCTCTGCCTCTGAAGGACGAGGGGTCCGGAGCGAAATGGGACTGTTGAGACTTCCGGAACCACATCTTCTTCTGTCCCTTTTGGTTCCTGGAGAAGGACCTCTGGGGAGCAGAGAAGTGGACTCCGACGGCAGACAACATCTTCCCGTCTTTCTCACTCTGGACCAGTGTGTCTCGTACGGTCTTGCCAAAAAGGGCAGAACCATCAAACGGGGCATTTGCGAACGTCTTAAAGGGTTCCGCGAAATCACAATGACGGAGCCACACCTGTTGCCGTAGGACGACACCCGCTCCTCTAGCTCTAGTGGCTCCTTCCGTGGCATGGGATAGTAACCGCACAGATGTATTGGAGATAGATTTGAGTGTGGCCATTCGGGTAGAGTACACTTTCTTGTCCTCTGCTGACATGGACTCTGGGGGCGACCCAGCATATTCTTTGATAAGATCCCACTGGAGCCGTATCATGTGTGCCATATAATTCAGCGACCTCGCAGAAAAGGTGGCTGAAGCGAACACCCGCTTCCCCAGATGGTCCATCGTCTGAGACTCCTTGTCTGGAGGATGGACCGAGGAACTCTCCTGGGCCAGTTCCCTTTTGGTGGCGGCTGCCACCAACATGGCATCTACCGGGGCTCCCTTGCTCCAACATGACTTGTCCAAAGGGGGGCTGAGAATTTTGTCTGGCCTCTTTGGAATGGGCTCCACAGTGTCCGGTTCCTTCCATGCCCTGGTAGTAATCAGGTCTACCAGGGGATCGGCGGGAGGGGACACCCAAGAGGTAGACAGGCCTGCTTCAAACGCCTCCAGAAACACAGCTCGTCAGAGGAAGGTTTTGGGGCAGACCACCCCCCTCTGATCTGAAGCATCTCCACGATGTCTCTGAAGGAGACGTCTTCGGGGGGTGACCTTGGGGAACCTTCCCCTTCCTCCAAGTCTGTGTCCTCTGTCAAGGACTCAGGGGAGTCCAAGTGCCTCCTCTTGCACTTGCATTTGTGAGGGACCTCCTCGGGGGGGGGGCTGTCCAAAGAGGCCTCACCAACCACATCCTGTTCCAGCAAGGGAACTGTCTGGGACGTCTGTGCAGGCTGTCTCTGGGGCTGGGTGAGGGTGGAGCCGTAGCTGAAGCTGAGGGCCTGGAATCCCTCGACAAAACCCTCTTCACGACATCGAACATCGAAGGAGAGCTGCTCTCCCTAGGATCTGAGAGCAGACCCTCCCTCGGATCCGACATGCGGATTGGAGCCGGCGCCGACTCAGTCGGATCTGAAGGGCCAGTATGCTCCGACCGAGACGGAGCCGAAGCCATACTGACACCTCCGGATCCGAAGTTCAGCTCTCGGCTCCAATGGCTCGGATCCAAAGAAAAGAGACAAGACAGACTCGAAGGAGCTGAAGTACCCGATACTATCGGTGCCGACAGTCCCCCGACTCCGATGCTACCCGGCTCCGAAGGCTCCGAACCCTGGTAGTGTGTCGGAGAAGGAGCAATCGGGGCGAAAAAGGGGGGCAGGAGCACTCCCATCTGCATCTCGGCCTGGAGGAACATACGCATCATCAGGTCCAGGTCTGCATCGGACAAACTCTGGGTAGACCTTGATGAGGCCATCGAGGTGGGCCGGGAGTGACGCCTGGATGACCTCAAAGGCGACCGGGTCTCCTCCTCCTCCGGCCCCAGCGAAAAGCGGGGTGAACGGAGCCTGGAAGAAGAAGACTCGGAGGCCCTGGGTGGAGAAACCCGTTTGGCTGGTGGGGCCAGGGGAAGGGGAATAGCAGGTGGCGCTGCCGCAGCTGCGGCAGGTGCCACGGAGGAACCAGAGGACAAAGCCGGGTCCGGGGGCAGAAGCTTCGACCTCCGGTCCTTGAGGGCCCTGGGGTTGAACGCTGTGCAAATAGTGCAGCCGGTGGAAAGATGTTCAACCCCAAGGCATAAAACGCACAGAGTGTAGCCATCCGCTGGGGACAGCTTATGGCCACACTCGGTACAATTTGAAAAGAATGCTTTGGGTGCCTCTGCCATACCTACAAAAAAAACCAACACACTCATTAGGCCCCAAAACCACACACCCTAACGTGCACACAAGGGGGCAGGAATAACACTAAAAAGATAACTAAACACCAGGTAGAGAAAACGTTAATGCTACTGGGGAACTATGCTAAATCACACACACACAAAAATCTGTTTAAAACTAAGAAAAAGGAGATTTTTTTCTCACAAATTCGACAACCACCACACCTGGAAGCTCGATCAAGCTGCTGAGAGAACCGCGGCAAACTAGATCTGAGGTCAGGAAGGGATAAGCAGGGGATTATGGGTAAGGGGAGGAGCTTGGAGCTCGGATCTTAGCTGTTGGAAGCTGCCGGCTCGGATCCGATATGGATCCAATAACCCATAGGTTGATGGAAAAATGAAGTTAACTACTTCAGATGAGCCAATAAAATACTTAAATATTAAAGGAATGATGCAAACTGAACACACTATTTCATGTAATAACGGCTTGCCAGGTCCATTTCTTGTTCACCCATAAGGGTTTATTGAATTATATTTAAGTATAAAACATATATTTTTTAATATCTTTAAACAGTTTAACATTCTTATCTATTAATTCAACTTTCTTATATACACGATATCAGCTTTCAAATTTTCACATTTGCCATTATGACATTCGAAAAACCACGAGACCGATGTTTTTTCTATAATTTTGTTTTTAATATTCCTGTAACATTCTTTCAGCCTAATAGACAAACCTCTTTTCATTTCTCTGACATAACCTAGCCCACATGTACATTGACTTAAATACACCCTATTCTGTCATATAATGCAATCTCCTCATTTTGCATTTAATAAACATACTGTATACCATCTGCAAGTTTTATTATAATTAATTCCCTTAGAAACGACCTCTTCTATTTTAATTTTAGAACTTTTAAAATGATTATGAACCGCTACATGAGCGTATTATTTTCAATCATAATGGCACTACTATTTTTTTCACATGCCAGCATAGGCAAAAAACATGTCTAATAACCTCAAAAAGTTTTGCTGAACACAATTTGTACCGCATTACCATAAATATATTACTATTCTTGTGTTTACCATTTTCATTAACTCTTATTCTACTCATTTTTCACATTTAAAAGTCTATTTCTATCAGCCAAACTTGCTCCCTTATCAGCAGTTAAAATATCGATCTTGTTATATCCTCTTTTATAAGATAGTTCTTTTAAAGGGTCTACATTATAAACTCGAAGGTACAGAAGGTCGACAACCTTTTCATCGACACATATGTGTCGAACAGCCACTTCATCGATTTCTTTCCAAGAGAAAGAAATCAGTTGGCCATTGTTTTAAATCTGCCCTTTGCCCCACTGTAGTACGATCTCGGAGTTAGTATATTTAGTTAGGGGGGAAGGGGGGCACAGCCTCCCACTTCATAGTGTTTGTTATATTGTGTTGTGTGTAGTCGGCCTACTGATTTCTTTCCCTTGGAAATAAATCGATAATGTAGCCGTATGCTGAAGTGGACGTTTGACACATGTGTCGATGAAAAGGTTGTCGACATTCTGTACCTTTGAGTATATAATATAGACCCTCTTTTAAATACTTTAATCCCTTCAAATAATCAAGCCATTCAGAGCAGTTTCTTTGGGCTCTGAAAAATTCTCAATATGGTACAGTGGGCAAAAGATGTGAAGGATGGTAACTACTCCCATAAGAAAATTTTTTTACTATAACAAATGTGGATTTTTTTTTTAATTAATAGGATGACTTCGTCACCAGCACAAGTACCTGGTTGTAGGTCAGGAGGCATTGT
Source organism: Protopterus annectens (assembly GCF_019279795.1). Taxonomy (NCBI): domain Eukaryota; kingdom Metazoa; phylum Chordata; order Ceratodontiformes; family Protopteridae; genus Protopterus; species Protopterus annectens. The sequence continues at coordinate 1,912,451,554 of NC_056731.1, forward strand.
ATACTTATTCTGTATTAGGGGTGAGGGACAGAGGTTGCTTCTCCATGGAGATCTTAAAGGTAGTACCCATTTTAGAAATTGTTTTACAGGCCCCCTGATGGCCAATAGTAGATCCAAAGGCAAACAGGCTGAGGTGGCAGAGAGGTGAACTTTAATAGAGATGTAAGCCAAGCCTGTTCCATACAGCTCAATCTATATGGATAGATGGAATTTCCTAACAGCAGGCTTTAATGCGTCCTGATAAAATTTAGCTTGCTCTCTGTATTCCATTCCAGTCATGCTTTTGAGTTCAAATGGCTCCTATTGTGTGTGATTGCATAAACAGTCACTTCTAGCCATCGAGTTTAGTAGGTAAGGGGAGAAATTCAAGTAGACTGGTAGGCCTTTCTTCCATTTCATACACACATGCACTCACACCTACGGACAATTTAGATGTCACCAAATTACCTACCACATGTCTTAAGACTGTGACAGGAAACTGGAGAACTCCAGAAAAACCCACTTGAACATGATGAGGCTATGCAGACTCCACCTGCCTCTCAACTGTCCAGATTTTCACAAAATGCCCAGACTTTTGCCTCATATTTTTGGTCTGTTCCTCATAAAATGTATGGTTTTCTGGCAAATCACTGGGATGATTTCAGGAGTGAAGTCACTAAATAATGACATACATACGAGTTTAGCACTTCATGTCAGAAAATGCATACCAACACAAATCCTGTTATTCTAGCAACCTTCTGAGTTTATAAGAGCAATATTTAAAATCTGTCCCTATTTTGGTACCTTTGTCCCCCCCCCCCCATTATGTCAGGCTTTGTCCAGATTTCTTGTGCTAAGAGGTTGAGAGATATGAGACTTCACAGAGAAAGCATTCTAGCCAAAAAAACGAACTGGAGAACCTCTTGTTGTGAGGTGACAATGCCACCCACTTCACTACCGTGCCACCCTCAGTGTGTAAAAAGACATGCGGATCAGTTCATCAAAACTATAAGCAGTAGTGTCTTCAAGTTTTGTTTTATTTTTTTATTAGCCATTCATTAGATGATTTGCTACACTGGTCTGAAGACCCTTTTCAGTTACAACCTGAGTCACAAGGACAGGAAGAAACAATTAATATTAAACAGTGATTAATAACAATGCTGTCCCGGTAAGCAAAGGTTTCAGATGATAAAATTTATTTTCAGCACAAAGTAACAATATGCCTTCTCAAGTTATTGATACAATAGTATGTTTAACTATAATAAACACTGTGCATCTGAACTAATTTCCATAGACTTAGGTTTTATATGTTACACGTTTACAGAGTGCAGCATAAGTAATAAACTATTGTATAAGTGGTACATTTACTTAAAATTGCATATTAAGTCTCACGCAGTTCTAATGAAACAATCGCAACTGTTTGCTTTCTTCAGGTGCTGTTTTAGTAGTTACATGAGGGCTTTAAATTATTTGTAGATCTGACAGTAACTGGCAGAGTTCCAGGCATCTGGGGCAAGGTCACAGACGGAGGGGCCATGTAGCGAGTAGAAACTGCTTCTGAACTGCAGTTTATTTATATGAGGTTGACAGTAGCTGTCAAAAATCAGTTTAAAGGCGAGTTTATTTAATAAGAATAAGGCTCTAACTTGGAAGCCAGTCATTTTTTTTCTAAAGGAGAACAGTGGTGTTCAGAGTTGAGACTAAGATAAATAACTCAGTCTTTTATTCCCAGTTGTTAGTTGCTTGCAGTAGACATCTGTTCTGAAATGAGAGCAGGATAGTGACTAGTGATGCATATTCAGTTCTAGGGTGTTGCACATTAATAGCTACAACACAACTACCTACAGTACAGAGAAGATGCAAGATTTTATAAGATACTTTTAGTTGATTAAGTACTAGATAAGCTTGCTTTCCACTATGGAAAAAGATAAGGCCTGAAACAAAGGTTACACCGACCTATTTCTGATGGGAGACCATTGCCAATTTATGTACTTTATAGTCACTGAGAGAAGGTGGAATTGTTTTAGCTAAGCACTGTTGGGTGCCAATTAATATAATTAAGGATTTTTGGGTGGCAGGGGTTAATCTGCTGGCTTGTAGTTTGTTGTCAATAGCAGAGTAGTGAGAAATCATTTTGTAATGATGCTTTAATTTGTTTAGAGCTATTGCCAGATCTTAGTAAAACAACATCTGGATATAATAAGTTTCAAGGAATACCACTAAAAACAGTAAAGGTCCAAACATAGGGCCAGATTCAGGAAGGCTTACACGGAGTTTAAGAGTAGTGTAAGCCTCCTGATTCAGCAACAGCCCAAATCTCCGTGTAAGAGACAGCTAACACGTCTCTTACACGGAGTGGGCGTGGAAATGCTCAATACCTCATTTGCAGCTCCAAGATATGCAAATGAGGTATGTGAGCGATCCACGAAGCCCAAACCAGTCCGTGTAACGGACGTGTTAGCTGCAGAAATGTACTCAGCTGACAACTGAGTACATTTCTGCAAAATTAAAAACGGAGCTATGTCAGCTCCAAATAAAGGGTGCATTTGTTACAGTAAGCATGCCAATGGCCAAATATGTGGCCATTGGCATGAAAGTGTTGCAAAAAGTTATATAACTTTTTTTTTCACGGGATTTATGTGTTTAACTGTAGCGCACACCGCAAAGCGGGGCGCTACCTAAAACTGAAAACCGAAGCTTATAAGCCCACAATTGTGGGATTTATGTATTACATGAAATGTCAATGGAGGGACTTGCAGAGCAAAAACAATATGGCCTCCGTTTAGTGGTTGTCAAGGGGGGGAAGCTCCGTGTAAGATATGTAACTAAGCATTACTAGGCAATCCTATGTAAATGAGGGTTACAATACTGAATCACACTGCCACATAGGTAATGAGCACTTTCTGAGTAGTGTAAGAGTTAGAGAAGGGGGAGGAACAGAGTAAGAGGTAGGTGACATCATGGGGGGGAAGGATATAAAGAAATGTACCAGATTGGAGGGCAATGTAAGGTAAGAGATGACAGACGGACATCAGGGAGGGAGGTGTGTCCCAACAGAACACTAGGAAAGTGAAGAAATTGAGGGCATACACTATCCCTACACTCAAAGTTTCTTGATATACGTGCATGCGCGCGTGTGCGCGCGTGTGAGGCAGGTTCTACATGTGGGAGTGTGTTGCAAACTGTTTACAACGGTTTGCTGGCGTCTGCGTGTAAGGCAGTGTCTTAGCGTTTTAGCATGAATCAGCCTAGCTAACACCGTGTAAGTATGTGTGCGCGCGTGTAACACTGTGTAGGGATGTGTGCGCGCGTTTAAGTGACTGTGAGCATGTTTAAGCTGGTGTGCACATTGCTCCCCCTCAGGAAACGGAGAGGAAGCAGGAAACAACCAAAATACAGGGAAACTGCCAGGGAATACTGCTGGAGTTAATTGGTGGAAACAATTGGAAGCAGGCAATTACACAGGCAGACTAGAAACCCAACCCAGCACTTAAAACACAACAGAGAGCAGTGCAGGCTGTTTCTCACAAGAGATACTGCCAGAAACTAAGCTATCAGAATTGAAAACTGAAAAAAAGCTGAACTCAGAGCAGAAATGCTAGGGGCTGCCATAGCTGTTATAATCAGACATAGGCGAATTGCTGAGGGTGGTGATAATGCAGATGCTGACAGACAACCCAGAGTGAGGAGAAGGAGAAGAGTATACAGGCCCAGGGTCACCTACCATGGGTTACATGAGCTGGAGATAGTAAAGAGCTATAGAGTGGACAGAGAGCGCCTGCAGCAGATTGTTGAGCTGTGCAGGCCACGCCTCACACACAGAACCAACAGAGGGAACCCATCCCAGTGGAAACCAAGGTATGTGTTGGCCTAAGAATACTAGCAACAGGTACCTTCCAGAGACCAACTGGCGATATGATGGGGATATCACAGGCATCAGCCTCCAGGGTACTGCACCAGTTCCTGGATGCCATGTCACCACATGTCAGTGATCATATATATGTCCCTAATGACCGTAAGGTTGTGGCCAGCAATATGCGTCTCTTCCAGCAAATAGCGGGATACCCTGAGGTGCTGGGTGCAATAGACTGCACGCACATACGCATCAAGGCACCAGCCGGTGAGCGGAGTAGAGTCTACATTAACCGCAAGGGATACCCCTCCATCAACTGCCAGGTTGTGTGTGATGCCCAGGGCATAATAATGAATGTGTGTGCTGGCTGCCCTGGGAGCTACCACGATTCCCACATCTGGCATCTGACGCAGCTGTACCAATCATTTGCCAATGGGGACTTCCCACACGGACACCTAGTGGGGATGCTGGTTATGCACTTGAGCCGTGGCTGATGACACCCATCAGAAATGCACACACACCCGAACAGGAACGCCATAATGAGGCACACGCACAAACACGTAATATCATAGAGCGTGTGTTTGGGCTGCTCAAGTCACGGTTCCGGTGTCTGGACACGTCTGGTGGAGCTTTGCAGTACACACCTACTACATGTACCCAAATGATCATGATATGTGCTATGCTACATAATATGATCCTGCGGAAACAGCTGCAGCAGGACCAGCACAGGGCTGGGCCAAACATCCCCCCACCATTGCCAAGGCCACCACAGGCAGGGGGTGACTTGGAGGAGGAACAACCTGACCTTGTCCCAGTAGGCAGAAGGAGGCGTGCCCAGTATGCCCTGGCCTTGGCAAAGAGGCAACGATAGCACATATGCTTGGTCAGTAGGAACACTGGGACTGATACCGCTCTGACTCACTCATACAGTAACAGGGATGCCTAACATGACACAACCTGCTTCCAAACGTACAGGGAGTGTAGTATGTGCATCCGACAGAGGCAGCCCTGCAGCACCACCTGAGGCATGAATGCCATGTGTTAAGTAATGTAACACCATGTATCATATGCACACCTGAGGACCATGACTAACATCCACCCTCACCAATCATAAACCACAAAACACAAACCCACCTCATAGCTATCACAAGGGATAGGAACCTAGATGTAATGCTACCCAATGCCAAAGGTATAAACAGCAAGATGTGTGCAGTGTAAATGCACACAGTATAGGGAATGCACATATCAGTGCTGTAATAGAAAACAGGGTCAAAGCGCACATCAGCACCCTGACACTACCAGGGTCACACCTCATACAGTGATGTACATGTGCAAAAAATATGGAACAAGATACAAAATGAGGGTGACTACCAATAAATGGCATGGATAACCACACACCCCTGTTGTTACCACAACAAGAAGCAACATGCATTAGCCATGGTCAAACACCAATGGCTAAAACTGACTACTACTATATAGCTTGCTGCAGACCACTGTCCTAATAGCAGGAACTGCCCCAGGCCTATGTTCACAGGTTCACAGGTTCATACTAGGCTATCTGCCCTAGGGCATTTATAAGCCTAGACCAGAGTTCCGTGGAGTCTGCCCCTTCACTCTGACGGATAATTTGCTCATTATATTGCTGTGCCTCTGACAAGCAGTGATACTGAGGTTATCCCTGGGGCATACCTGCAATCTCCCATCCATTGATTAAGATCTCACTTGAACAAAGCCAGTGAGGTACTCAGCCTCACATGTACCAGGATGTTGTTCCACAGCATAGGGACTCTCTGGTTGAAGAATCTGTCCCACCAGCACATCCTATTAATATCTGTGTTGAGGTTTAAATCTCCTGCCACTGTAGTTCTGATGGATGTAGAGGTCTTGAGGTGAAGCGTGTACATTAACTCAGGTTTGGACATGGCCTTGGATGTCAGGCACAGGTCACCTCTGAGCAGACGGTAAGTCACGGAATCAAGCTGGAATTCCTTCAGTCGGGCAGCATAAGAAATATGTTTGAGACCCTTTCTCCTCCTGTCGAGGAATTTGTGGGCCCATCCAATTGCCATAGGTGTCGGGTCATATACATGCTGAATGGGGCATTGCACTCAATCAATGGTCCGATGAGTGAAGAGTACAGGGGAACAATGACCTTCCTGGATCTAGATGTGAATCCCTGCATGATGAGGTGGGCAATGTAGAAGTTCTACCTAACTACCCTGGCAACGTGAGTGTCAAACAAAGGTTACTGTCAACCTGGGTGCCCAGGTCCCTGATAACCTCCTGTGTGCTTAGAGGATTGCCACCTACATGGGAACTAGTGGTAACCTTGTTCTTCCCAAAGGGTATGGCTATGCATTGTTTAGTGTTTAATGTAAGGCCATGGCTCTGGCACCAGTTATCCGTGTCTATGACACCCTTCTGAAGGATGTCTGTGTCAGATGGGTGTCCAACTATGGTTCCCAGTTTGCAGTCATCTTCAAACTTTGTCAGCCATAATCCTGCTGTGTTTGCTTGTACTTCTGAAAAGTAGATGCTGAGCAATAGTGGGCCCAGGACTGAGCCCTGTGGGACACCACTTGTGACAGTTGTGGAGTGTGACATGGCACCAGCAAGTCTGAACCTGTCTGTTCTGTCACGTAGCCAGTTTGCAACCCATCTTGTGATGTATGGGTTCACATTTAAGCTGGTGATGTTTTCAATGATACCCGAGTGGGGTATTGTGTTGAAAGCCTTTGCCAGGTCAAGGTAGGCTGTGTGGAGTGCCTTGCCCTTGTCAATGGCCTTGGTGTCTGTTATGAAACAGTCAACCAAGTTTAAAAGGCATGATCTGCCCTCGACAAAGCCTAACTGGGTTGGATCTAATGTCTGCAAGTCCCCTATGTCCTCATCTATGACTTCCATTATGATCTTCTCCATAGCTTAGCAGACCCTGCTTGTCAAGCTGATGGGATGGTAGTTTCCGTGGTTGGTGGAGGCAGCCCATGTGAAGTGGGTCCACCATTGACATATGCCACTCCTTGGGAACATATCCTGAGTTGAGGCTAAGATCAAACAGCTGCCCTGACTGCGGGTTTAATTCTTGAGTGAGTTCATGGAGCACAAAACCAGGGACACCATCTGGTCCCATGGATGCTGCGTTCTTTCCCTTGGATAGAGCAGTTCCCACCTGAGCATTTGAGATGTTTGGGAGGCTACAATCCTCTTTCATACATATCTCTCCAGTTGTGGTGGAGGGGTGGGAGAAATCTGCACTGAACCTGTCAGCCAGTATGTTGGCAATGTCTGTAGGTTCAGTGATATTTACAGCATTCTGAGCCTATTCTGAGCATATCTGGGAGTTTCCTCCCAGGTGTGTAACGATGTATAAAAGGCCTCATGGTTGTCCCGTGAGTCCTTAGTGGGTTTACTCCCAATATTCGCCTTGGATGATTTCATGGGGGAACTCAGTGTTTCACCTATATTGAGCAGGGGTGTCTACCCTTCCATGGATATCGCTCTATCTTGTAGTACCTCCTTCCTTGTGTTGTAGTGCTTGTTTATGGCTGAGGTCCACCACACTGGACGCTTGCCTCTGGTACAACGAGTCTGTGTTTTGTTTGGGATTGCCTCATCCATGCAGTCCTGAAGGTGCTGGTAGAAGGCAGTTGTAAGTGATACAGTGGCTTGGGTAATGGTGTCTGCTGGCTTGGGGGCTTTGAAAGAGACCACACCAGTCATTAGAAGTGTGTAGTCGGCTTCTGAGAAGTTCTGCACTGTGGTCTTTTCTATCTGGGGTGGGGGTGGGATGTGGACTTCCACTGAGAGTAGGTTATGATCTGATCTCACCAATGATGGGTATACCTCTGGTGTTGAACATTGTGAGCCCATGTTTGTGATGATGAGATCTACTATGTTGTCTCCTCTTGTGGGGATGGTGACTAGTTCTTCCATGGCATGTGAGTGTATGAACTCTAGGAACCTGTGGGCTAGAGTGTTGGGGCTGTAGTACTGATCCCAGTCTATATTTGGATAGTTGGGATCACCCAGTGTGATGGTGTTTGCAGGTACATGTATCCCGCCACTGTTTTCATGAAAGCTCTGTGAGGTACCTGAGTTTCAGAGGATGGCCTGTAACATGCTACAAACTGCAGAGCAGTCTTGCCTATGGTTAATTGCACCCGGATGGTGTCCAATGCATCGTGTGTTGCCACCAACCATGAGGTGAGGGTGTCCTTGATGAATATTGCTATTGCCACCCCTCATAGTGGTAATATGTGTACTGCATAGATACGAAATATTGTGCCTCTGACTTAGTAGTGACACATTATGACCACCTTACATAATTGAATAATGTGACTATGCCTCTGTCTAGTCTGTGCCCCTGTCCACATGCAGCTGTCCAGATGTCTCTTGAAGAGAGTCAGTGAGGTACTCTGTCTAACATGAACTGGGATACTCTGCTAGAGTTTGAGATGCCTCTGAGTTATGACTCTGTCCCTTCAGCATGTCCTATACATGTATGTGCTGAGGTTCAAATCTTTAGCTCCCATGTTTCTGGTGGATGTGGATTGCTTGCAGTGGAGCATGTCTACCAAATCCTGATTGGACATGGTCTTGTATGTCAGGCATAGGTCACCTGTACGTATGTGGTATGACACTGAAAAAAGCTTGTTTTTAGTTATTCTTGAAGTATATGACATGTGTTGTAGATCCCTGATCTTCATGGTAAGGTACTTGTGGGGTCTCTCCAGCTGCTGCAAGTGCTGGTTGAGGTACATACCAAATGGGGCGTTGTATTCAAGCATGGGCCTGATAAGGGAGAAGTATAGTGGTACAATGACCTCCTATGGTCTGGATGGAATACCCTCCATGATAAGGTGGCCAAGATAGAAAGTCTGTCAAACAACTTTGGCAACATGGGTGTCAAATGAGATGTCACTATCTACATGTGTCCCCAGCTGTCTGATTTGTTTCCTGTACTCATTGGGTTGCTGTCTATGTACAGATCTGTGGGTACTGTGTTCCTCCCAAAGGGGATGGCTACACATCAGTTGCAGTCAGTTTCAGGCCATGAGTCCAGCACCAGCTATCTGTCTGTGTGACGGCAGTCTGTAGGATGTGTGTGCTGGCTGATGTATTCACTATGGTGCCCAGGTTGCAGTCATCTGTAAACTTTGTCGGCCACAACCCTCCTAGGTTTGCTTTCACATCTGAAAAGTAAATACCAAATAAGAGAGGTCCCAGGACACAACCTTGTGGGACACCACTTGTGACTGGCTTTGAACCTGACAAGGCACCTGCAATGTTGACATTATGGGTTCTGTTTCTGAGCCATTTTGCAACCTATGCTGTGACATATGGTGTTATATTTCAGCTGTTGAGCTTGTCTATGATGCCTGAGTGGGGTATTGTGTCAAAGGCCTTAGCCAAGCGCAGGTAGGTTGTGTGTACTGTGTAGCCCTCATCAACGGCTCTACTGACAGTTTCAAAGTAGTCAACTTGGTGCAAAACGCAGGATCTGCCCTGTACAAAGCTGAATTGGGTGGGATCAAGGGTCTGTAGGACACCAATGTCTCTGTGTGGAAGCTCCATAATGACCCTTCACAAAGCTTTGCAGACAAGGCTGTTTAAGCTTGTGTGGTGGTAGCTGCCAGGGTCTGTGGAGGCATCTCCTTTGTGGAGTGGGACCACTGTTGCCGTACGCCAGTGTTCAGGTACAGATCCTGTAGCAAGGCTAAGGTTAAATGGCATCTGCATATACAGGTTTAGCTCCATCTGTAGTTCACATAGCATGCAACTGGGGATACCATCAGGTCCCATTGATGCTGTGTACTGCCTTTGTTGACTGGGCCTCCCACATGGACATCCAGGATGACAGTGAGTTTACATACAGCTGTGATAACTATCATGTTTTGGGGGTGAGGGAGGTGGTACATTGCACTGAACTGGTCTGCCAGGGTGTCACTAATATCTGTCAGGTCCCTGGAATATAAGTTGTTGTGTACCAAATCTGAGCATATATGAGGGTTCCCACCCAGGCGTCAGACATAACTGAAGAAAGCAGTGTGGTTACCTTCATCGCCTGTGGTGATTTATGTCCCCAAGTTGAACTTGGGTGTCTTTATGTGAGAATGTAGCTTTCTACTACTGCTGATCACAGCTGCCTTACATTCTGGAGATGTAGCTCTGTCTTGCATTAGTATCCTTCATCTGTTATACAGTTCGTTTATGGCTGGGGTCCACCAGACAGGCCACTTTCCCTTGGTGGTGAGGGTCTCATTCTCATTTGTGATTGCATGGTCCATGCTTACTCGGAGATGTCCGTAGAAAGTGTCTGTGCAGGAGTCACCATTGTGTGTTGTGGTTTCCACTGGCCCAGTGGGCTTAATGGATACCATCTCAGTCCGAAGAAGTGTGAAGTCAGCTTATGAGCTGTTTGTCACTATACGCCTGGTATCATACTAGCACTGACACAGGTGTAGACAATTCCCCAGAATCCATCAAACAAAATGGACATGCAGGCTTACAGATGCCCTAGGGGGTAGCCTAGTATGAACCCATTATGATACAGATTGTACAGGACACTACAGATAACCCCAAGGCTGTTGCAAATGATGGTAGTAAGCATGTTGTTGATTCCTGGATATGCTCGGATCACACAGATATTACAAACAACATACCAGACACACACAGGTATGGCCAACATACATCCTGACATGTGCAGTGCAAACCCCCATAATGCCAAATACCTTCCCAGCAGACTGCCGCCTCCCTGACATTATGTCACCCTTACCACAGGTGCGTACCCAAAGAGCAGTGTACAACAACAGTGGGTGTTCTCAACAAAGGTGTCTCCTGAATGGATAGTAAAAACAACCACCACATAATCATGAGAGGTTTGGTCTGCACAGCTATGGAAAGGACCAGCATGTACCACAGACATAATGATATTGTGGATCTATTGACACCCGACCCTACCCAGTGTGGGTTTACAAAGTGCAGACCCCACCCCTAAACATGTGTGACTCAGTTGAAACAGTACTTGAAGTCAGTGATGAGGGCAATGTGGTCCACACAGTGTAGCTGGACCTTGCAAAGCCTTCTGTACAATACCCTATGTGTTCCGTATAGATTTGCTCACCAGCTGACATATACACCCCAATGTCATGAGAGGGGTTGCAAACCAGACCAACGACAGAACTGACATGGTCAGACATGCAGCAGCCATGTCAGACTACAAACCACATATAACAGGCATCCCACAAAGCTTGGTCCTGGGACCTTCACCATCTGGTATATATGCCCCATAGGTACAGGCCAACAAGTAAGGACTGTGCTGGAACATGTTTGTAGAGGACAACAAGCCTGACATATCCGATACACCAGCTGACACAAGCATCCAATAAAAGGGCCACATAGAAACAGACAACTGGTGCCATAGCCATGTCAGCATGTTAAATGGTGAAAACAGTATAGTCAGCCTCTGTGGATATCCAGTAAGTGACCACCAATTCCCACATAGGTGTCGACCCATGACATACCTAACATGTAATGCCAGAATGGGGACACAAGGTGATAGATATCCTGCATTGGACAAAAATGTGGCTGTAGGGTTAACAGAAACAATCCGTATACCAACCTAATCATGAGGGTTATGACATCTAGCTAACGGGAGGTCATTGTGGTTTTGCAGTTATCTTTCAGCAGCATTACAAATGACCACAACAGCGCCTGTGGGGTGTACCTCAGCAGATACATTCAGCAACTGTAAAGTCCACAACAGTACCTCACCAGGAGTATCAAAGAGCTGGAACACATGTAATGTGTCGCCTGATTAAACAGAATTCAGCTCCACACACTGTCATGCTGGCCACCCAGACACAAGCTGTGCCTGATGTAGAAAGCCATGTCCAAGCTGGCAGCAATGCACATGCCGTACCTTGTACAATGTGAATGGCAGGGAGATATGCACATGAGGGACCTGAACCCCAGCACTGACATACATAGGACAAGCTGTACTGCATTATCCATAACACAGAAGCCACCCCCACGCATGAGTAAACTACCAGTACAGGTTAGCCATACAGTCACTCATTGATTCTACTCAACAGGGATCCTAACGAGTGGATGGGAGATGGTAGGTATACCCTGGGTATCAATGTTGTGTCACAGGTAGACAGAGGCACAGTATACAAAACAAGACATATGTCATGTCAAACTGCACTTACGATGTGTTGATGGACAAACACACTATCCAATAAGCATTAGAAATGGCCTTGGGCACATCGGTAGTGTTTGCCAATGTACACCCATGTTGTGGAATACACTACTGATGTTGGATGAGGCCGTTGTAAGTAGTTCACATATGAACATAATGCAACATGGTCAGATAGGTTCATAGGTTCATAGGTTCATACTAGGCTATCTGCCCCAAGGCAGTTCTAAGCCTAGCCCAGAGTCTGGTTGCGTACGCCACCCCTTATATGGAAACAGTACTGTGCCCATTAGTTTGATGTGCCTGTCTCCAGCAGTGACACAGTGACGATCCCCGGGGTAAACCTATGATTTCCCATCCACAGGTCAGGATACCTCTTGAACAGAGCCAGCAAGGTCCTGTGACTCACATGGACCGTGATTGTATTCCACAGCATAGGGAGTCTCCGAGTGATAAATCCACCCCTCCAACATGTCCAATGTACATCCCTGCTATGGTGTAAGTCACTTGCACTAGTGGTTCAGGTGGATCTGACAATTTTGAGGTGGAGCATGTCCATTAATCCCTGGTTGGACATGCTTGCATGTCATGCACATGTCACCTGTAAGCAGACAGTATGTGACTGAATAGAGCTGTAGTGTCTTCAATCTGGCAGCATATGACAGATGTTGGAGACCCTTTATCCTTTTGTTGGGGGACATTCAGGGTCTCTCCACTTGCTGCAGATGTCAGGTGAGATGCATCCAGATAAGGCAGTGTACCAGATCACCGGTCCGATAAGTGAAGAGTACAGGGGAACAATGACCCACTAGATCTGGATGTGGATCCCTTCCTGATCATGTGGACAATGTAGAAGGTCCTACTAGCCACTTTAGCAATGTGAGTGTCATCAGAACAGTGACTGTCAACCTGGGTCCCCAGGTCCATGATAACCTCCTCTGTGCTTAGAGGATTGCCACCTATATGGTAGCTTGGGGTTACCTTGCTTTCCCTGAAGGGTATGACTACACATGTTTTGCAAGTTGACTTCAGGCCATGGCTCTGGCACCAGCTATCAGTGTCCGTGAGTCCCTTCTGAAGGATATCCGTGTCTGATGCACTGTCCACTATGGCACCCAGTGTGCAGTCATCTGCAAACTTTGTCAGCCAAAGTCCTCCCATGTTGGCCTGTACTTCTGAGAAGTAGATAACAAACAATAGGGGCCAAGGACTGAGCCCTGTGTGAGACCACATGTGACTGGCCTGGTGTCTGACATAGTGCCAGCAACTCTAACCCTGTGGGTCCTGTCCGTCAGACAGTTTGCAACCTGATCTTGTGACATATGGGTGTACATTTCTGTTGGTAGGGTTTCCTACAATACCTGAGTGGGGTATTGCATTGAAAGTGTTTTCAAGGGCAAGGTAGGCTCTATGGACTGCCTTTCCCTCATCAATGGCCTTAGTTACTGTTTTGATAATGTCAACCAAGTACAAAAGGCATGACTTGCCCTTGATCAACACAAACTGGGACAGGTACAATGTCTGCATGTCCCGCATATCTTTCTTTATGAGCTCCATTATGATCCTCTCCATAGCTTTGCAGACTACACTTGTTAAGCTTATGGGGCAGTAATTACCAGAGTCCATAGAGGCACTGCCTTTGTGCAGACGTGCACAACTGGACCCTAAAGAGGCTGTTGTGCACAGTATGGAAATGTAAATCAGTGATAGGACTAAAGCCCAGGATACTGTCCACCACAGTGAAAGTACTGAACCACTACACTATACAGTACTACAGTGCTAGGTCAGTAGGAATGGATGTTAACAATTGTATGCAAAGTATCCCATGCAAGACCTGCAGGCACAGTATAATCCCTGTTGTGTTCACAGGAAGCATCTGGACAGTAACTACACAACATGTCACAGAACACACAACCTTAAACAGGAGTTATTTTTGAGTTCACACTCATCCACAACTGTGATGGGCTGCATAGTTCAACATATGGAAAGCTCACACTGGGCATGCTCACACACTTTGATAAATGAGACATCATTCACACAACATGCCATGGGAAGGCTGAACTGGGCATGCTCACACACTTAGTTCAAATGTTCCTCTTAACAACTGTGAAAACACACCACAGGATGCACATTCCCCATTCCAAACAATGAAGATGTCAGCACCCTATAAGTAGATCAATAGAAATGCTACCTCCCAGTAATCCGAATAGCGCGCTCTGCTAATGCGTTTGTCTCTAGTGTCATAACATAGTTAGGTAGGGGTTTGAATCCAGCAAGTGGCATGTGTGTGTGTGAATGGGGGTAAGTGTGTGTATAAGTGTGTATGAGAAGAACATCCCTTTTGGCAACTGTGGAAACACACCACAGGGAGCTCATTCCACTTTCTAAACACTGATGATGTCAGCACCCTATAAGTAGATCAACTGAAATGAAATCTCCCAGTAATGCGAATAGCGCACTCTGCTAATACGTCCGTCTCTAGTGTCATAACATAGTTAGGTAGGGGTTTGAATCCAGCAAGTGGCATGTGTGTGTGTGAATGGGGTAAGTGTGTGTATAAGTGTGTATGAGAAAAACATCCCTTTGGCAACTGTGGAAACACACCACAGGAGCTCATTCCACTTTCTAAACACTGATGATGTCAGCACCCTATAAGTAGATCAACTGAAATGAAATCTCCCAGTAATGCGAATAGCGCCCTCTGCTAATACGTCCGTCTCTAGTGTCATAACATAGTTAGGTAGGGGTTTGAATCCAGCAAGTGGCATGTGTGTGTGTGAATGGGGGTAAGTGTGTGTATAAGTGTGTATGAGAAGAACAGGCAACTGTGGAAACACACCACAGGGAGCTCATTCCACTTTCTAAACACTGATGATGTCAGCACCCTATAAGTAGATCAACTGAAATGAAATCTCCCAGTAATGCAAATAGCGCTCTGCTAATACGTCCGTCTCTAGTGTCATAACATAGTTAGGTAGGGGTTTGAATCCTGCAAAGGGAATGTATGTGTGTTAGTATGAGTGGGGTTTGTGTGTGTGCATAACGCTGTGGAGAGAAAGTGCCTTTTGCCAACTGGGAGAACACACTACAGGGTGCACATCCCTCTTCGTAAACACAGATGATGTCAGCACCCTCTAAGTACAGCATTGGAAAAGATTGCTCCTACTAATGCAAATAGCACACTCTGCTAATGTGTCTGCCTTTAGAGTCATAACACATCTAGGTAGGGGTTTGGATCTTGCAAATGGAAAGTATGCTTTACTGTGGGTGGGGTTGGTGTGTGTGCACAATGGTGGGGTGGGATGTCTCTTTGCCAAATGGGGCTATGCACTGCAGGGTGCACATTTCCCTTAACAAACAGTGATGTTGACAGCACCCTGTACAAACAGAACAACAACACAGAAGGTGTTGGTACCAATGATGCATGTAAGGTTACACTTCAACTAATGTCCACAAAACAAAGTAGGATAAACAAATGCTCCTTTTACTCTATCCAAACAACATGGCAACAGACAACTGCCACTACTCAGTATAGTGCTACATGCTACTGTAACATGCAGATGTACCAGAATATACCTAGATAGTGTTTTGAAGCCTGAATGTGGCAAGTGTGTGGATGTGGGATGTTACTGTGTGTGCATTTCCGTATGGAAAACATGTCTGAGATATTGGCAATATTGTTGCAGACAGCTTAGGTGCAGATACCCCCCCCCATTCTCCTACACAAGTGGAATTAGTTATCACAGATGACTGTAACCTCCCTATCCTCTCACATGTCCAGGTGAGGGCCACCCTCAACATTGCAGGACACATAGCATCACTGTTACAGAATGGTATCCCTGGATGTGTGCTACATTCACCCCTGGAGGACATGGCACCACATTACAGACTAATACTACTCCCTGGCCATACTACAGGATGTGTACCTGAAGAGTGCCATACAGACACAGTGGTCCCACACCAATGAGGAGTAACCTCTACTGACCCTGGTATCTACTGCATCATATGCACAACTGGCCTTCTGTTCTAAGCTACGGAAGTTTCACGTATGGGCAACATGTACAGCAATATTACATATGTATATATTTCAGGACTATGCACACAAAACCTATCTCATGGACAGAGCTATAGATAGTGAACTATGATACATTTGGAGGTGTCACAGTAAACACAGTATTAACCTGCTACTTTGCATTACCTGTGTTTGTGGCAGCTGTTGCTGTGTCAGTGGTGCTTGCTTGCTGTTTGCTACTCATGGTTTTGCTGCTGGCTGTCTGTATATTTTCTCTTCTCTCTCTCTCTCTCTCTTTCTCATTAGGTTTGTGCAATGACTGTATTGCATGAGTGGAGTGTGGGTACTGAATACTTTTGTAGGTATCTGCATAGGTCCATGTGATGGCCCCTGCACCAATTGTAAGGCAGCATTTGCTAATTGCATGCAGCCAGGTGTGTGTTGATTGCATGTCTCACTGTGATTTCAGGACACTGCTATAAAAAGGTATGTGAGATAGGCGTTGCCCTTTAAGATTGTAGGGCGTGGACCATGCTGGTATGCTGTTGACAGTGTTCTGTGAGTGTGAAGGTTAGTATGGGAATCCAGTGATTTGGCCATTAAAACTTTACCTCACATGCTTTGGATGGTACATCTCCTATATTGCCTTTATACTAATTCCTACTATTGACTGTTATATTTATTTTAGCAGAGTGATTTTGTATGGCTGTCATGGCTTAGTGGTAGGTCATACAGACTAATGTTACCAAGGTCCTGGGTTCGAGACTGGCAGTGGGAATTTATTTTTGTCTCCAGACTTTCAAAATGAGTACAAGACCTGTCAATCAAAGTGCCATAAAGGCACTTTTAAGCACTTTAAACCAGGTCTGCACTCGTTAGCATGAATGAAGAAGGAGGCGTGCCCAGTATGACCTGGCCTTGGCAAAGAGGCAACGCATAGCACATATGCTTGGTCAGTAGGAACACTGGGACTGATACCCGCTCTGACTCGCTCATACAGTAACAGGGATGCCTAACATGACACAACCTGCTTCCAAACGTACAGGAGTGTAGTATGTGTATCCGACAGAGGTGGCCCTGCAGCACCACCTGAGGCATGAATGCCATGTGTTAAGTAATGTAATATCATGTACAATATGCACACCTGAGGACCCCAACTAACATCCATATCCACGCATATGACCCTGTGGAAACAGCTGCACGTCATACAGTGATGTACATGTGCAAAAACATGGAACAAGATACAAAATGAGGGTGACTAGCAATAAATAGCATGGATAACCACACACCCATGTTTGTACCACAACAAGAAGCAACATGGAATAGCCATGGTCAAAAACCAATGGCTAAAACTGACTACTACTATATAGCTTGCTGCAGACCACTGTCCTAATAGCAGGAACTGCCCCAGGCCTATGTTCAAGGTTCATACTAGGCTATCTGCCCTAGTGCATGTATAAGCCTAGCCATAGTGATGTGGCTATTGCCACCCCTTATAGTGGTAATAAGTGTACAGAATAGATTCTGAATATTGTGCCTCTGACTTAGTAGTGACACATTATGACCCCCTTACGTAACTGAATAACATGACTGTGTCTCTGTCTAGTCTGTGCCTCCGTCTCATATGCAGTTGTCCAGATGTCTCCTGAAGAGAGTCAGTGAGGGACTCTGTCAAACATGAACTGGGATACTCTGCTAGAGTGTGAGATGCCTCTGAGTTATGGTTCTGTCCCTCCAGCATGTCCTATACATGTATGTGGTGAGGTTCAAATACTCAGCTTTCATGGCTCTGGTGGATTTGGATTGCTTGCAGTGGAGCATGTCTACCAAATCCTGATTGGGCATGGTCTTGTATGTCAGGCATAGGTCACCTGTAAGTATGCGGTATGACACTGAACAAAGCTGGACTTCCTCTATTCCAGAAGCATATGACATGTGTTGAAGAACCCTGATCTTCATGGTAGGTACTTTTCGGGTGCAAAGGTGCAAAAGGCAGGATCTGCCCTGTACAAAGCTGAACTAGGTGGGAACAAGGGTCTGTAGGTCAGTAATGTGTCTGTGTAAGAGCTCCATGACTCCTCCCATATCTTTGCAGACAAGGCTGGTTAAGCCTGTGTGGTGGTAGTTGCCATGGTCTGTGGAGGCATCTCCCTTGTGGAGTGGGACCACTGTTGCCGTATGCCAGTGTTCAGGTACATATCCTGTAGCAAGACTAAGGTTAACTAGCAGTTGTATATATGGGTCCAGCCCCTTCTGGAGTTCACATAGCATGCAACTGGAGATACCAGCAGGTCCCATGGATGCTGTGTACTTGTCTTTGCTGAGTGTGGCTCTCACATGGACATCCAAGATGACAGTGAGGTTACATACAGCAGTGATAACTATCTTGTTTTGGGGGTGAGGGAGGGTACATCGCACTGAAGCTGTCCGCCGGAATGTTGCCAATATCTGTCAGGTCACTGGAATATATGTTGTTGTGTACCAACTCTGAGCATATCCGAGGGTTCACAACCAGGTGTCTGACATAACTGAAGAAAGCAGTGTGGTTACCTTCATTGTCTTTGGTGATTTATGTCCCCAAGTTGACCTTGCATGTCTTCATGAGATAATGTAGCTTTCTACTAGTGCTGATCTCAGCTGTCTTCCCTTTGGAGATGTAGCTCTGTCTTGCATTAGTAACCCTCATCTGTCATACAGTTTGTTTATGGCTGGGGTCCACCAGACAGGACACTTTCCCTTTGTGGAGAGGGTCCTGTTTCCAGTTGTGATTGTATGGTCCATGCTGTCTGACATCTAGCTAAGGGAGGTCATTCCGGTTTTGCAGTTATCTTTCATCAGCAGTAGAAATGACCACAACAGCCCCTGTGGGTGTACCTCATGCACACACATCCAGCACCTGTAAAGTCCACAACAGTACCTCACCAGGAGTATGACAGAGCTGGAACACATGTAATGTGTAGTCTGATTAAACAGAGTGCAGCTCCACACACTGCCATGCTGTCCACCCAGATGCAAGCTGTGCCTGATGTAGAAAGCCATGTCCAAGCTGGAATCAATGCACATGCTGCACCTTGTACAATCTGAATGGCAGGGAGCTATGCACATGAGGGACCTGAACCCCAGCACTGACATATATAGGACAGGCTGTACTGCATTATCCAAAACACAGAAGCCACCCCACACATGAGTAAACTACCAGTACAGGTTGTCCATAAAGACACTGGTTGAGTCCCCTCAACAGGAATCCTAATGAGTGGATGGGAGATGGGAGGTTTACCCTGGGTATCAATGTTATGTCACAGGTAGACAGAGGCACAGTATACTAAACAAGACATATGACATGTCAAACTACGCTTACAATGTGTTGATGGACAAACACATTCTCCGACTAGCATTAGGTCAAAATACCTCTTGAACACAGCCAGCAAGGTGCTCTGCCTCAAATGGACCAGGATTGTATTCCACAGCATAGGGAGTCTCCGAGTGATAACTCCATCCCTCCAACATGTCCAACATACATCCCTGCTAAGGTGTCAGTCACCTGCACTAGTGGTTCAGGTGGATCTTCTGAGTTTGAGGTGGAGCATGTCCATTAATCTCTGTTTGGACATGGCCTCGCATGTCAGGCACATGTCACCTCTAAGCAGACAGTATGTGAGTGAATAGAGTGTGAGTGTCTTCAATCTGGCAGCATATGACAGCTGTTGTGGTTCCTTGATCCTTTAGGTGGGGCACAGTCAGGGTGTCTCCAATTGCTGCAGATGTTGGGTGAGATACAGCCAGAATAGGGCATTTGACACGATCACCGGTCTGATAAGTGAAGAGTACAGGGAACAATGACCCACTAGATCTGGATGTGAATCCCATCCTTATCAGGTGGGCAATGTAGAAGGTCTTCCTAGCCACTTTAGCAATGTGAGTCTCAGAAGAATGGCGACTGTCAACCTGGGTCCCCAGGTCCATGATAACCTCCTCTGTGCTTAGAGGATTGACACCTATATGGTAGCTTGGGGTCACCTTGCTTTTCCTGAAGGGTATGTCTACACATGTTGTGCACTCTGACTTCAGGCCATGGCCCTGGCACCAGCTATCAGTTACTGTGAGTCCCTTCTGAAGGATATCTGTGTGTGATGCACTGTCCACTATGGTGCCCAGTGTGCAGTCATCTGCTAACATTGTCATCCAAAGTCCTCCCATGTTGGCCTGTACTCCTGGGAAGTACATGACAAACAATGGTGGCCAAGGACTGAGCCCTGTGTGACACCACCTGTGACCAGCCTGGAGTCTAACATAGTGCCAGCAACTCTAACCCTGTGGGTCCCGTCCTTAAGCCAGTTTGCAACCCATCTTGTGACATATGGGTTTACATTTCAGTTGTTAGGGCTTTCCACAATACCTGAGTGGGGTATTGTGTTGAAAGTGTTAGCAAGGCCAAGGTAGGCTGTATGGACTGCCTTTCCCCAACAATGGCCTAAGTGACCAATTTGAAGATGTCAACAGTACAAAAGGCATGATCTGCCCCTGACCAAGCCAAAATGGGATGGGTACAATGTCTGCATGTCCCCTATATCTTTGTTTATGAGCTCAATTATGATCCTCTTCATAGATTTGCAGACTACACTTGTTAAGCTTATGGGGCAGCAATTAACAGGGTCTGTAGAGGCACTGCCTTTGTGCAGATGTGCACAACTGGACCCTAACCAGCCTGTTGTGCACACTATGAAAATGTAAATCAGTGATAGGACTGAAGCCCAGGATACTGACCACCACAGTGAAAGCACTGAAACACTACACTAGACAGTGCTACAGTGTTAGGTCAGTATGAACGGATGTTGACAATTGTGTGCAAAGTATCCCATGCAAAACCTGCAGGCACAGTATACTCCCAGTTTTGTTCACACAAAAGCATTCGGACATTAACTACACAACATGGCACAGAACACACAACCATAAACTGGAGGTATTTGTTGAAGGTCACACTCATCCACAAATGTGATGGGCTGCAGAGTTCAACATATGTAAAACCCACACTGGGCATGCTCACACACTTAGATAAATGAGACATCTTTCACACAACATGCCACAGGAAGGCTGAACTGGGCATGCTCACACACTTGGTCCAAATGTTACCCCTAGCAAATGTGAAAGCACACCAGAGGATGCTCATCCCCCTTTCTAGACACTGATCATGTAAGCACCCTATAAGTATATTGGAGAAAAGGATTCTCTCAGTAATCCGAATAGTGTGCCGTGCTAATGCGTCCGTCTCTAGTGTCATAACATAGTTAGGTAGGGGTTTGAATCCAGCAGGTGGCAAGTGTGTGAAGAGGGCTAAGTGTGTATGAAAGAAACATCCCTTTTGGCAACTGGGAAAACACACCACAGGATGATCATTCCACTTTCTAAACTCTGATGATGTCAGCACCCTATAAGTATATCAGGGGAAAGGACATTCCCCAGTAATGCGAATAGCGCGCTGTGCTAATGCGTCCGTCTCTAGTATCATAACATAGTTAGGTAGGGGTTTGAATCCAGCAGGTGGCAAGTGTGTGTGAAGGGGGTAAGTGTGTATGAAAGAAACATCCCTTTTGGCAACTGGGAAAACACACCACAGGATGATCATTCCACTTTCTAAACTCTGATGATGTCAGCACCCTATAAGTATATCAGGGAAAGGACATTCCCCAGTAATGCGAATAGCGGCTGCTAATGCGTCCATCTCTAGTGTCATAACATAGTTAGGTAGGGGTTTGAATCCAGCAGGTGGCAAGTGTGTGTGAAGCGGGGTAAGTGTGTATGAAAGAAACATCCCTTTTGGCAACTGGGAAAACACACCACAGGATGATCATTCCACTTTCTAAACTCTGATGATGTCAGCACCCTATAAGTATATCAGGGGAAAAGACATGCCCCAATAATGCGAATAGCGGCTGTGCTAATCGTCCGTCTCTAGTGTCAAAACATAGTTAGGTAGGGGTTTGAATCCAGCAGGTGGCAAGTGTGTGTGAAGGGGGGTAAGTGTGTATGATTGATATATTCCTTTTGGCAACTGGGAAAACACACTACAGGATGCACATACCCATTTCTAAACGATATCACAATTATGTATGGCTTTTGATTACAGACATGTCATGTGTGTTGTGCACACACAGAATGCCCATGTGTGTGGGTTGTCCCTCACAATAATGCATGACCTTGATTACACCGGTTATGGCAATGAACACATGATGTATGTGTGTGCCAAATACACATATGTACCTGAGACTTTCAATAGTTACCATGTGTGATGCCTGCCACATGTGAATACATGGTATTTGCACAGGGTAACATTATGACCGTGGTCTTCTGTGCAGATGCTGCATGTGGGATGTGTATATACAGTGTGAGATGTAGATGCTATCAGCCTAGTAGTGAGGGATGCACACCTGGTCTGGGGCATAAAGTCTACATGTTGTTAATGTACAGGAGCTGCATGTTCTCACCTGTTGTGGGAGTGGTAAGACAGTATTCCATAGCAATGCAGTGACTGCATGCTAAGAACCATTCAGCTAGGGTGTTGTAGATGTACTTATTCATTAGCATTCAGTAATTTGTTGGAATCCCTGGTGAGGGTCTGATGCCAACCAAGGTCAGGGGTCTACCAGCCTGTGTCACTTGCTCAGTGATCCCTTCCATGTTC
Source organism: Protopterus annectens (assembly GCF_019279795.1). Lineage (NCBI taxonomy): Eukaryota > Metazoa > Chordata > Ceratodontiformes > Protopteridae > Protopterus > Protopterus annectens. The sequence continues at coordinate 1,912,474,274 of NC_056731.1, forward strand.
CCTATCACGTATCCCAGTGAGCGACATCCCACATCAGCTGTGGTGGCATGGACAATGACTGAGTCATATGTGTCCATGCATCTGACTGACTTGTATGTTGTTGTTACAGTTTGGCCATGTGTTTCCATCTCATACATGTGATGTACATCAATGGGTAGGGGATAGGGTTGACTGTGTACATGTGGCAGCTGTGACATTACTACATGACACACATATTCCACAACTGTACCATGGAGGTGACTGACAACTGACCTTTGCACATGCTACCGTAGTATTGAGATTACATTGGTGATTGACAGCACATAGGGCCGATGGTGAAAAAGAGACATAGGTCTATAGGTTCGTACAGGGATATCTGCCCAGGGCATGTATCCACCTAGCCAGAATGTGCGTGCCTTTCAACATGCATTGTGAATCTGTCTTGCTATGCCCTTTTCCAAGGTTAGTATACTGTGCCTCTTTCTCACAGTGACACATAAGTGATACCCAGGGTAACCCTACAATGTCACATCCAGTCATTAATATCGCTCTTGAAGATAGTCACTGAGTCAGTACACCTAACCTCTATTGGGATAATAATCAGGAATGAAGGGTGCCTCTGAGTTGTGAATGTGCCCCTCCACCATGTCCTATGTATATCACTCCTGAAGTTCAAGTATTTCCAGCGTGTATCCTGGTGGGATCTGGATATTCTGAGATGCAGCATGGCCATTACGTGAGGGTATGACCTGGCCTTCTATGTCAGGCACAGATTGCCTATGAAGAGGCATTATGTCACTGAGTACAGCTGCTGCTACTTTAACCAGTCAGTATGTGGCATCTGTTTGAGCACTTTGATCCCCTTGTCGAGGTACATATGTGGTAGCCCCAGTTGCTGCAGGTGTCTGGTAAGGTGCATGCCAACAGGTTCATCATACTCAATTATGGGCATGATGAGGGATGAGTAAAGGGGCACAATGTCCTCCCCTGGCCTACATGTGGATCCCATGATGATGTGGCCCATATCACATGCTTACCTAACCACTTTGTCCATGTTGTTGTCAAATGGTAGAATGCTATCAACCTGCGTACCCCAAGGTCCATAATTCCTTGGTCTGCACTTACTGGATTAACACATATGTGGTACATTGTGGTCATTTAGTGTTTGACAAAAGGGATGACTATACTCTTTCTGTCATTCACGTTGAGGCCATGGCTGTGGCACAAGTCGTGTGTTTTCAAGAGTCCCTTTTGGAGGATGCGTGTGTTAGCTGTTGAGTTGATTATGGTGTTCAGTCTGCAGTCACCTGTGACTTGCTGAGCCACAGTACTTCCATGTTGGCCTGTACCTATGACAAATACATAATGAACATGACAGCCCCTAGGGCTTTGCCTTGTGGGACACCACTTGTACCAGGTTGGAGGCTGACGTGGCTCCAGCAATTCTACCATGTGTGTTCTGCCCTTGAGCCACTGTGCAATACCCATAGTGACATAGGGGTTAATATGTACACTGGTGAGCTTCCTAGAATGCACAAGTGGGGTATTGTATCCAAGGCTTATGCAAGGTCCAGGTAGGCTGTGTGGACCTCCTACCCCTTGACAGTGGCCTTGGTGACTGTTTCAAACAAAGCAAACAGGTTTGATAGGCAGGATTTGCCATTGACAAAGCCAAACTGTGTATGGTGACATGTCTGTAGGTCCACAATATCTAGATATGTGAGGTTCTTGATGATTCTTGCCATAGCTTTGCAGACAAAGCTAGTCAGACATATGGGTCGAGTAGTGTCCAGGATCCGTGACGGCACCACCTGCATGTTGAGGGACCACTGTTGCTGTATGCCACTCTCTGGCCACATATCATATATTAAGGCTGGGATTGAACAGTGGTGTTATGTCTGGGTGTAGCTCTTCTTGTGGTTCATGTAGGACACAGCCTGGGACACTGTCTGGTCCCATTGATGCAGTGTTTATTGCTTTGGGAAGGGCATCTCTTACCTGAGCATCTGTGATGTCAGGGGGGGAAGCACTGTGATGTGAGACATATGTTCCCTTTTGGTGTGGTGGGGAGAGAAGGCAGCATTGAACCTGTCCACTAGGATGATGGCAATGTCTGTGTGTTTTATATTTTGTGTGACATATTGTATTACCTCTGAGCATATCTGGGTAGTACCACCCAGGTTACTAACATAACTACAGGCAGCCTTGTGATTATCCTCAGTGGCTTGTGGAATCCTCTCTCAAAGATGGCCTTAGACAATCATATGGGTGCCTGTAGTTGTCTTCCAATACTCATCAGTGGTGCCTTCACATTTTGGGAAATTGTTGTATCATGTAGTGGCGCCATCCTTCTATTGTATAGTGTGTTTATGGCTGGTGTCCGGCGCCCAGGACATCTGCCTTTGGAGAATTGGGTCATGCTTTCATATGTGGCTTCATGATCCATGCATTCCTGAATGTGTCCACAGAATGCCTCTATACAGGTATCTGCAGTCTGGTCCATATTTTCAACAGGCCTTGGGCCTTTGAAGGTTTCCACATCATTTATGAGGGGTGTGCACTTGCTTGACATGAGCTGTTGACAGGCGTGCAGCCCTCCAGACAGAGCAAGGGAGGGTCACAGTCAGCTACCTGTTGGGACGTACCTCCCTGGACCACATGGAAAGAGACACAGAGGAGCTCTTACAGCACCCTCTCAAACTCAGGTCTCCCACACAGCCTTCATGCTGACACAGGAGAGTTTAGATTACTCTGCAAACACCATCATACTGGGTGATGCCAGCTACCCAAACATAGACTGTGAACATTACACAAGCCACAATACCCAAGCTCTAAGGTTCCCATTGATCAGACATTCTTTGGCTATGGAACAGGTAACCAACCTTCCCACAGGAGGGGCAGATATACTAGAGCTGATCTTTACAAACATGAGTACAAACTGCTCACCACTGGGAGTATATCCCTCATTGTTGCAATCAAACCATATACTAATCACACTGGTGTTCTGGATCCCCACATATGCAAACCTCCAACACATCGATGTGTGTGTGTGGGAAATGTCCCTATTAGCAACCGTGACAGTATTGTACAGGATGCAGATCCCCCTTTTGAAACAGTGATGATGTCAGGACTGTATAACTATATCACCTGTAGTAAAGTCCTCCAGTAATTGGCATAGCGCGCTCTGCTAATGTGTCTTTCTTCAGTGTCATAACGTAGTTAGGTGGGGGTTTGAATCCTGCAAAGGGAATGTATGAGTGTGGTTTATGTGTGTGCACTATGCTGGGAGGGTTAACTGCCTTTTGCCAACTGGGAGATCTGTTGTCTGCAGTGTTAAGTGGCTTCACATTCACCAAATGCACAGATATTGGCAACATTGTTGCAGACAGTTTAGGTGCAGGTACCCCCCCCCCATTGTCCTACACACGTGTTATTAGTTATCCCAGATGACTGTAACCTCCCTATCCTCTCACATGTCCAGGTGAGAGCCACCCTCATCATTGCAGAACACATATCATCACTGTTACGAAATGGTATCCCTGGATGTGTGCTACATTCACCCCTGGAGGACATAGCACCACATGACAGACTGATATTAATCCCTGGCCATACTACAGGATATGCACCTGAACAGTGCCATACATACACAGTGGTCCCACACCAATGAGGAGGAACCTCTACTGACCCTGGGAACTACTGCATCATATGCACAACTGGCCTTGTGTTCTAAGCTATGGAAGTGTTAGTTATGGCCCACATGTACAACAATATTACATATGTTTATATTTCATGACTATCTACACACAACCTATCTCATGCACATACCTATAGATAGTGAACTATGATTAATTTGGAGGTGTCACAGTATACACAGGATTAACCTGCTACTTTGCATTACCTGTGTTTGTGGCAGCTGTTGCTGTGCCAGTGGTGCTGCTTGCTGCTTGCTCCTTGCTGCTGATTTTGCTGCTGGCAGTCCTAATATTTGTTTTCTTTTTTTGTTGTTTGGTTGTTTTCTCTGTCTCTCTCTCTCTTTATCCGTAGTGTTTGTGCAATGAATGTATTGCGTGAGTGTAGTGTGGGAACTCAAAGCTTTTGTAGGTATCTGCATAGGTCCATGTGATGGCCTCTGCACCAATTGTAAGGCAGCATTTCCTAATTGCAAGCAGCTGGGTGTGTACTGATTGCATGTCTCACTGTGATTTCAGGACACTGCTATAAAAGGGTATGTGAGATAGGCGTTGCCCTTTCAGATTTTAGGGCGTGGACCATGCTGGTATGCTGTTGACAGTGTTCTGTGAGTGTGAAGGTTAGTACATCTCCCATGCTTCATGCTGTGTTGTAGATTCAGGTTGCTGCATTTATCTTGCCTGTTCCCTGTAGTGAGTGTGTATGCATACTGACACCTACGACTATATGTCATATGTATTGCTATATAAATATATATATATATCTGTGTACATATACATACTTTCATATATGTACATTAGCTGACATTATTGGGTACAAGCTAACAATTAGCAGGGCTGTTTCTGTTAACACTACACTAGTATGGGAACCCAGTAATTGTGACTATAAAAGTCTGCCTGACATGCTTTGGGTAGTAGACATACTATATTGCCTTTATCTTCATTCCTACTATTACATGTTCCACGTATTCAGCACTATATTCCTGTATGAGAGTCATGTCTTAGTGGTAGGTCATACAGACTAGTGTTACAATGGTCTTGTGGTAGGGCCTACCAGTATGCTCATATTCTGCTTTTGAGTTGAGTATAGGGCCTATCAATCACAGTGCTGGAGGCACCTTTAAGCAGTTAAAGGGCTTAGTAGGTCTCACAGGAGCCAGGCTGTGTTGCAGATTCTGGTTGCTGCATATATCTTCACTGTTTCCTGTAGTGAGTGTGTATGGCTACTGAGACCTACAACTATATTTCATATGTATTAATATATATTTATATATATGTATGTGTAGATATATATACCTTCAGATATGTTCATTACCTTACATTATTATGTACAAGCTAACAGGTAGCAGGGCTGTTTCTGTTCACACTGAACTAGTATGGGAATCCAGTAATTTGGCCATTAAAACTCTACCTGACATGCTTTGGATAGTACATCTCCTATATTACCTTTATACTGATTCCTACTATTACATGTTATATTTATTTTAGCAGTGTGTTCTTTCAAAGCAGGCATGGCTTAGTGGTAGGTCAAACAGACTAATGTTACCTAGGTCCTGGGTTCGAGACTGACAGTGGGAATTTTTACTTTGCAAACTTTCCAACTGAGTACAGGACCTGTCAATCAAATAGCTGAGGCCACCTGTAAGCAGTTAGAAGGGTAAGTAGGTCACACAGGGGTCAGGCTGTGTTGCAGATTCAGGTTGCTGCAATTATGTTCACTTTTTCCTGTAGTGAGTGTGTATGGCTACTGAGACCTACGATTATATTTCATATGTATTAATATATATTTATATATATGTATGTGTAGATATACATACCTTCAGATATGTTCATTACCTTACATTATTATGTACAAGCTAACAGGTAGCAGGGCTGTTTCTGTTCACACTGAACTAGTATGGGAATCCAGTAATTTGGCCATTACAACTCTACCTGACATGCTTTGGATAGTACATCTCCTATATTGCCTTTATACTGATTCCTATTATTAAATGTTATATTTATTTTAGCAGGGTGTTCTTGTAAAGCAGGCATGGCTTAGTGGTAGGTCATACAGACTAATGTTACCAAGGTCCTGGGTTCGAGACTGACAGTGGGAATTTATTTTTCTTAGCAAACTTTCAAAGTGAGTACAGGACCTGTCAATCAAAGTGCCATAAAGGCACTTTTAAGCACTTTAAACCAGGTCTGCTCGTTTGCTGAGCTCACGCATGCGCACTGGCGGTGAGCTCCGCTAACACAAGCTTACACCAGCTATTTTCTTTGAAAGAAAAGAAAAAGGGGTGACAGGAAAGTGGTGAAAAGGGGTCACAAAGAGGGTAAGACAGTAGGGAAAGAAGCGTGGGATTTGCAGGAAGGGTGTAGGTAAGGCCCATAGATGCCCATGTCTTTTGCAGCAACAGCTGTATATTTCTATGTATTTTGGTGAGACATTTGAAACCTTCCACCTCTGAGAGAGGTGTCAGGACAACATTAATATTTGTTGTACAGCCAATTGTAATTAACAGTTTAGATGTCCAGCGGACATGTGTGCGACATGGACAGCTATGTATGGGGCGTAATTTTTTTGTGGGACAGAGTGCCCTTTTTTTTTTTTTTTACAGGTGAGAGTGGTATGACAGGTGAAGGAAGTCGGTAAAGCTGGGGAGGTAGGTTGGGTAGGTTAACAGACAAGACAGACAAGACGCATACAGGGACGGTGTATGACGCAGGTGGGGGGGTTACACAATTGACGGGGACGGAGGTTGGGATATCCGAGATGCACGAGCCCTCAGATGGCAACAGTGGAACTGATATCCCCACCCATAGGCAGTTGCCACTGTTCCTTCACAGCCCAGGACGGGGCTGTGCTGGGGGCTCTGTAGGCGGGGCAACGGCCGGGCCGTTAGCTGTGCCACACGAGCCTCAAGCTGGCGTAGGGGTCCAAGAACAGTGTCTTGGATCTCCCTACGCACCACAGACCGGACACCACGGAGGGTGAGTGGACGAACCCCTCCGGCCACACTTGCAGAGGGGGGACGGGCCCCATCCCCTGCAGCGCTTCCACCCGAAGGTGGCACAGGGCCACCGGAGGGGGGTCCGGCCTGGGCACTAGTGCCAGGTGCAGTCGCCAGCTGAGGTGGGAGAGGTGGGTCCGCTGGGACCTGCCTTCCCAAGCGTTCTAGGTTTGTGAGTAGTTATGTTAGTTTGGGTTAGTGGCATTTTATTCCATTCAGATTAGTTGTAACAGCATGCATTGGTATTCCCATCAAACAAACACCCAGATATGAACACCATTGAACAAGGGGCATATCAATATCACATGCATTATTTGAACAGCAAAACACAGTCAAACGACATGCAGGGTTGATTAATGGCAACAGGCCATCAGATTTGCAGGTATGAACAGGGCACATGCACGAACAGACATGCATATATGTTTGAAACGGACAAATGTCCATGATTAATGAAATGTTCACATACCATTATTTAGTGGATGTTGTTATATGGAATTATAGGGTTGGGTGGGGATAGAAAGTGATGACACATTCATATGTTACACATTGATTCACATTTCTCATAGGTACACAATTAAGTTGAGGCTGATGTTTCAAAATAATCTTTATTTGACTGTCATGCTACACCTGTTACACATACATCACTATCCTACTTATTTTGAATTTGATCAGATACATCATCCTGCTACACTTTGATGACAGGACAGGGGACAACTATGGCTGTTTAGTCTGTCAGATAATCATTCATTCTATCTGCAAATTGTTTACTGTTATCACCATATACAGATTTTGACATAGACATTCCAGATTCAGACACACTGAAATCAGTTTGGGATGTTAATTTGTACTTCCACATGCATTTAGTTCTGTAGAAACACACTGAGGCTTATATATTCAGGGGTTATTACTACTTTATTTATTCATACATGAGCCTTTCTGTCACTCTCACACATTCTGCAACTTCACAGTTCAGGTTGGTACTTCTAGGCTTTGTTCACATATTAGACCTGTGGTGATTCAAACACTTTCCAACAGCCTCACTTCTGTCATGATTCAGCATTTGAACAGGGGATATATCTCACATGTGACTACCTCAGATTCTGAAGCTGTACTCTTGAGACTACTGCAGGTTACAGTATATTTAATTAATGATGGGACATCTGTATTACAGCACTGTTTAATTCTATCAATTATATTTCCAGTTACACTTGCATACTGATGAACTTGTTGCAGCCATACCTGCAGACTTTCAATTCCTGCTTGCACATTATATTACTTTTAATCAATACACTGCACTGTTCTGATACATGGTACATAATAATATTTATTTACAAGTACTGGGTGGGGTTACTAACCTGCATGGTGGCGCAGCCGCACCAGCCTTCTGGCGTGCATCTCACGATTCGCAGAGCGGACACCTGCAGCTGTAATACAAAGGGAATAATATTGGACTAGACATCTCCATGGTATCAGCTGGTTGAAATGCTTACATACATGAGTAAAATGTGACTTACTCAGTAGTGGGGCATTGGGCATTTGCCGGGCCTCCTGGATCCAACGGTTCAATTGGTCCTGCTTGCGTCTCTTCAGGTCCGCATGGTGGTGACGGACCTGCTCACCAGTGCGTGGAATGCCAGTAGCACTGGTCAGATCACGAGCCAACTGGTCCCACGCCTCTGCCCTATATACTCCCCATGAGACCTGGCCCTGCATGAGTTGGGCCTCGTGATTATGGACAAGGAGCCAGACCATGTATCTGGACTCCTCAACGCTAACGCTGTGCTCGAAAGCAACGTCCCTCACCTACTCCACTCATGCTGACTGCAAGTCTGTTCTACAATCAGTTATGCTGTGTATTCCCGCCTATGGGGCTTATATATGCCGCTTTTCCGCACATTTCTCTGATTGGCCGTTTTGGAATTGTATCTACTTCACTGAAAATGCTTTCTCATGCTCCATTCTGGGTTTTATCCCATATATATGCTATTTCTGCATTTCTAGGTATTGCTGTCATGGCTTGGTGGTTTAGTTCCTTGACTCTAGTGCATGGTATCCTGGGTTCGAATCTGGCAACTGATTTTTCATTTTCCTGACAGGAATGAGTTGAGGACCTGTCAATCAAACATGCCAAAAGCACTTTTAAGCACTTTAAACCTGGTCTGCTCGTTTGCGGAGGTAACGATGCGCACTGGCAGTTAGCTTGTGGGAGCGGCGGCAAGCGGTGTGCGCTGGGATAAATCCTAATTGGCTACTGACACACATGTTAAGCTAATTGCACACAGTTTCAGTCTGTCTAACTGCAGCTTGGCAACGGGCATGCAGTTTGCAGCTTTGAAACACTACTCAGCTACGGGCACTCTGTTTCACAGCAGCTTAGCTATCAGTACATTTCTGACTATTTTTATTATTATGTTACTTCAAAATATATGCTCCATTTCATTCCATTTTACAAAAGGGAATACATTTACATTTGTACAATACTGTCAGGGGGCTTTTTAGTGCTTATTTACAAAAAAAAAAGGTTGTTGTAGGGGCTCGAACCCTGCCTGCCTACTTTTAGGCCGGCAACTCTACCGCTAAGCTATTATTTCTTGGCTTACTTTGCATATTTAGTCCTTATATCCTTTTCCACTGACTGCTAACTGTGATTGCGCTAGTAGCGCACACGTGCGCACACAGTAGCAAACATTTACGGGGTTTTAAAAAAAAATAAAAGGTTTTAATTTAATTTTATAACATCTCTTCACTTTATACAGTGATGGTCTATCGGGGCATGTGTTGTGTAGTGTGCTTATTCACATTTTCATGGCCTTTCTCGTGGCTGTTTACTTTCAGCCATTCTAGTCTTCCGGGGGCATGTCCGCTTGCAGGGCTTAGCCTACAGACACGCCCCCTACTCTCTTACACGGACCGTGTAAGAGTTATTAGTGTGATTCAGCATGCCTCATGCACCTCATGCATATGCATGACATGCTGACATCACACAGTTTAACTGCAGCCTCCGTGTAAGAGTTATAACTCTTACACGGAGGCTTCCTGAATCTGGCCCATAGTCTTTCGTGTAACACCTGCTGTTAGAATTCCAATTAGAGTTACTAGGCTACTTGTGGAAACTATATGAAGATCTGTTGGAAAGACCATCCGTAACCCAAGTGTAGACCCTCAGGACAGAAGCCACAGTACAGTAATGGAATTTTTGCAGAAGCACACCATGATTTACAGTTTAAAAGGCTCTATTAAGGTCAACAAATTGGCTCCATTTAGTAAGCCTGAATCCATATTCTTAAAAATTCTCATTTGTAAATAATGTACAGTTGTGTAAAATCTTACCATAACAGTAGATGCCCTTCTCTTCACTGTTGCAGTATCGTTCACAGTAGGGAACACCTGGGCCAAGGATAGCCCAACTTTCGGCCAGTATACCAAATCCTTTAGACCTTGCATGCACTGCACATCACATGTATGCTCCCCATATAAGACATAGGGCATAAAGGTGAAGTATTGATGCAGTTACACAGAACAGAGTAGGACTAAAGGCCACACACATCCAGAAGGCGAAAATGCAGCTGGAAAAGGTAGACCCTCAGCTAGGAGGGGAACCAAAACAAAACCCAACAGAAAAAAGGGGGTTGGAAGGAGTGAGCAAATACTGCAACAGTGAAGAGAAGGACATCTACTGTTATGGTAAGATTCTGCAAAATTGTACTATATTCTTCTATATCACTGTCACAGTGTTCTTCACAGTAGGATAGTACAAAAGCTCAAGAAAAGTATTGGCAGGTGGAAGGCTGACAAGAGCCCTCAACAAACCCATGCAGAATAGCTCGATCAAAACCTTCTCTGGTCCTATAAACCATATCCAATTTATAATGCTTAGTAAAGATATGCACTGAAGCCCAAATAGCAGCTTCAAGGATGGAATTGGTGTCCAACCCCTTGAAGAAAGCCCTAGTAGAGACAATAGCCTTGGTGGAGTAAGCTGTAATGGAAGTAGACAGACATCTAAGAGATGGTTTGCTTAGAAATAGCCAAACCCAATGTCCTGGAATAAAAAAAAAAACAAAAAAAAAATGCAAATAGCTGGTCAGATTTACGAATGGTCTTAGTTTCATCCAAATAATACCTGAGCTGTCTATGCAAATCCAAGGTATGTAGGATCCCCTCACTAACAGACTGAGGAGCAGGGAAAAAAGTAAAGGACATGAATAGTCTGCTTCAACTCACTGACCACCTTAGGCATAAAAGAAGGATTAGTACAAAGGGACAGCCTGTCCCTGTGAAAAATCAAAAAAGGAAGGATGGCTATAAGGGCCTGAAACTCAGAAACCCTCTGGGCAGAAGAAAGAGCAAGTAATAAGACAGTCTTCCAGGGAGAATGTTGTACAGAACCGAAGTTGCAGGTTCAAAAGGAGCCTGAATCAATTTTTCTAAAACAAAATTAAGGTCGCAAGGAGGAGCAGGAATAGGCTTCTTTGGGGAAGGCAGAACAGCTTTACAATCTATTTGACCACAGAATGAGAAGTCAAAGGAGGATTCAGGGGCAAACGGGTAGAAATAGCTGACAAATGGTCATTTACAGAAGAATAGGTTGAGCCACACTGAGCATCCCACTCAAATAAGAGAACCAGAGGGACCTCCCCAGTAAAAAAAAAAAGGATCCTGGTTATGAGCATAGCAAAAGACAGAACATCTCTTTCATTTGGACATATAAGAGTTTCTGGTCACAGGTTTTCTTGCCTCCTGTAAAACCCTGAGCACATTCTCAGAAAAGAGGTGCTAAAAGGGATCAAAACTCTATCACCCACAGTCAGTTGGACAGTGGACAAGTGAGGATGGATGAGTGATCCCTTGTCCTGTCTGAGGAGATCCAACCGGTGAGGTAACCTGCGATGATTGCCCCTGGCCAGATGCATTAAGAAGGGGAAACAGTGCCGTCTTGGCCAAAAGGGAGTCACTAACAAGATTTTTAGGGAGTCCACCGGAATCTTCTGAAGGACTCTTGTAAGTAGAGAAAGGGGAGGGAAGGCAGAGAAACATCCCCTTCCAAGGGAAGGGTGTCCGTCGTCCTTGCCAGATGGCATGGCACTCTGGAACAGAAAAGAAGGAGCTGCCTGTTCAGAGGGGAGACAAAAAGATCTACCCGAGGAATACCGAACTGATGGACTATGTCCAGAAACATGCCTCTATGAAGCATCCATTTGTGAGCCTGTTTTTTGGACCTGCTCAAGGTGTCTGCCATTAGACTATACTCTGAGGGAACATAAACTGCCTGAAGAGTGTTAACTGATAACGGAGAGCCAGATCCCAGGCCTGAAGAGCCAAACCTGCAGAGAAGGTTAGACTTTGTGCCCCCCTGCTTGTTGACATACCACATTTGTCCATGTAAACTTTTGGAGGGCCTGGAGAGAGCATGGGGTGAAAAGCCTGAAGGACCACAATTAGAGCTCTCATCTCTTTCATGGCAGTATGGTCTGACCTCTGATTGGGGGGGGGGGGCAAAGACCTTTAACTTTCTGATGACAACAGGAAGCCCCCCCCCCACTCCATGGCTGAAGCATTGGCGAATAGTTCTTGAGAAGGAATTGAAGGTTGAAAAGGCAGGCCTGGGTTGAGGGTAAGTTGTTGAATCTACCACTCGAATTCCTGCTTTAGACAAGGAAGGAGAGGCACACTGAAATTCAGAGGATGGCAGTGCTGAAGTCAAACTGACATGAGGTACCACTGAAGCTTCCGCATGTGCAGTCTGGCAAGAGAGAACATGGAAAAAGAAAAGCCCATGAGTTGCAGGGCTCAAACAACATTCTGGCTGAAATAACAGGCAGAGAATGAACAGACTGAAAGAAAGCTGTCAAGGACAAAACTTTTGGAGGTGGAAGAGAAGGCAACATTGGCACTGTCTGAATCCTACAATCGACATACACATGGTCCTGACAGGGAGTCAGGATAGACTTTTGAAAATTGATAGTGAACCCCAGACTTTGGAGGAGATGTGGTGAACTCCAGATCCTGTAACAGACGACTAGGAGAAGGTACCTGAAGCAACAGGTCATCTAGATAAGGAAAAATCTGAATGCCTTGGAGCCTGCAAAAGGCAATCACACGAGTAAGAAATTTTCTGAATACCCTTTGGGCAGTAGAGAGGCTAAAGGGAAAAACTGAGAACTGAAAATGGAAGGAAGAAACAGAGAAACAAAAACTTCCTGAAAAGAGGGTGAATAGGAATATGAATGTAGATCCAACGGCACCAGAAAAGCCTGAAGTAGACCAACAGGAAACAGGGTTTAAAGAATAAGATTCTGAAAAGAAGGAACCTTGAGAAAGATGTTGAGCAAGGAGAGATCCACAATAGGTCTCCAAGTGCCCACCTTTCCAGCGACCAGGAACATCCTGGAGTAAAATCCCTTTCCTACTTGGGAAGGAGGGACAGGTTGAACAGTTCCCTGGTCTACCAGGGATCCAAGAACCTCCAAGAAATGAGGAATTTGTTCCAGAGGTGGTTGTGGAATACATGAAAAAGGAGGGAAAGACTTTGAGGTGATGATATGCCAGTTTGGAAGACAGAGGAAGAGCCAAAGGGACAAGGGATCCTAGCTGAAGGGTCAGAGCAAGAAGTGAAAGAGAAGCAGGGTTGTCAGATAAAGGAGGCTTCTGAGCCACAGCAGCCTGAGAAGACTTAGTAGGAGGAGCTTGCCTACCACCCTTTCTAGCTTTGGTGGCCTGACAAGACCACCTGCAAACAAAAGCAGACCTAATAGGATAGTGCCTCTGGAACTTAGGGATAGGGGATACAAAAATATGTTTAAGATCCTGCAAAGCTTTATATTTTTTTCTGAAGAGACAAACATAGCAGCACCAAAAGTCCCAAAGAGATTTTTATTATCTAAAGGAGCATCCAGCAATTTGGCCTTCAGATCTTCAGGTAAAACCTGCAGGTGAAGCCAAGAATAATGCCTCTTGACAGACCCAAAGGCAGCAACTCTGGAAAATGCATCAGCAGCATCATAGCTACACTTGATAGAGTGGCAAGCCACCTGAGAGGGAGAACTTAAAATAGATAGAGCAGAATGTTTTGCTTCTGAATCAGGGAGGTCAGAAATAACCTGGGCAATCAAAGCCAGAGCATATCTAGTCACGTGGGTCTGATAATTGATAGCACTAGAGGCCAAATTTGCAGTAGTACAAACCTTCTCTTACCAATTCTCTCAATTTCCCTACTATCCTTATCTGAGGGTAAAAGTTTGGAAGAGGGCAAAAGTGTAGAAGGCTTGTCAGAAGAGACTGGCACCACAGCAGGGTCAGCATAAGGACACTTAAATAAGAATTTACAATTCTCAGGAACCTTATAGAACCTGTCAGGTTTCTTTGGAGCAGGAGGTTAAGAATTAGGAAACTTAGAGGCAGCTATAAAGATGTCTAACAAAGCAGCCAACACAGGAGGTACTGCTGATGGTTTATGAGTATCCATCTGAAGCAGCTCATAATACATTTTCTGGATATCAGACGCTTAAGAATCTCAAAGTATTCCATCATTCTAGCTATAGCATCTCCAAAAGATAATTCCTTAAAAGGAGACTTGGAACTCACAGATTCTTCTTCATCATAACCACAAGCCAAAGGCATCTGGGAAGAGTAGGACTGGGACTCATCATCAGACTCTGAATCCTTATCTGAGGAATTGGGTTCCCTAGCTGGTTTAGAAGCAGTAGAAGTCCAAGGGGAGGTAGGCACAGAAACACCTTGGGAAGGCTTCAAGGCCATTACGGCATTAAACAGTCCTTGAGTAAACTCCTGCCATTCCCTTTCAGGATCCTTAGAGTGTACAGAAGTATGCTTAGTCTTCTGTTTTTTCTTAGTAGGGACATCAGACCTAACAAACACTGGAGGTTCCAACCCTCGACGACATTCAATAAGAGTACCCAGAATCTTTTCCCTGATCATAATCTGCTGAATCCTTCTAGTGCCCTTTGAGATGATCAACCACAGTTACCCCTCGATGTCCAGAGCAGACGTCTGCAAAGCCTCAACAGGATGTATGAAAGGAAGGATCCATGCTGGCCTACGAAGGGGCCATGGCAGAGGAATCTGATGTAGACAATTGACGAACTACACAGCTTTCACCTGCTCCTAGAGAGATGACTGGTGGAGGCTGGACAGCTAAAGAATACAGCTGACATTTCTTGGCCTTCTTCTTACTTAACTGGACCTCAGGGTTAGAAAATTATGTCATGCTACCTTGGGCTAACAGTTTAAGCCTCTGGTTCTCAAGAACGATAGCCAGGGAAGACAACCGACTTCTAACAGTCCTAGGCATAAATGCTTTGCAAATGCTAAAGGATATATGGTCAAGGGAAGCATCCAGACAAAAAAGAAACTGTTTGTGACAATCTTTAGGGGAATTTTACCTTCCACACTGACATTTTCCCTTCTTGGATGACACTAACTCTAGGTAACCAAAAAAGAACAAGACCAAAGAAAAAGACCCAATGGGGCACTTATCTGATGGATAGATATTCAACACAGCAAAAGGGCTTTCAGATCAATGAGTGATCATGGCATTCGGACTGGTGGCAAAGAAGTTGTGGGTAACTGCATCTGTACATCACCTTTATGCTCTATGTTTGGTATGGGGGGGCATGCAAGATCTAAAGGCTTTGGTATACTGGCTCAACGTTGGCCTATCCTTGGCAGGAGATCCCTACTGTGAAGAATACTGCAACAATGATACAAAAGGACATATATATGTTATTGTACTTTGTCTGAAACCATACTGATACTGTGTAAGGATATCATCTGCTCTTTTCATGTGATCCTAAAACTGATCAGTATTTATCAGTGGACTACCCAGGTAAACAAATATAAATAATTAGAGTACAGTTTGATAGGAAATTAACTTTTCAAATACTCATGCTAAAGGGTTAGTTTCACATTAGGCTTTAAATTGCTTTGCGTCTTAAGTGAAACTTTGGGGCGTATGGGCAATCCTTTGTTCTGTGACAGGCTGAGCCAAAAACTGAGGCAGGACAGTCCAAAGAAGGCACTGTTAGCATCCGTTTGGCCAAGGTATTACCAGCTACTTCACCTGGATACTTCCATAAGAAAGGAGAATCAGTGTAACCTGGGCCAAAGGATGCTACCACTACCATTTCTTTGGTCCTTCCTGCCTCAATTTTTGGATCACCTTAGGGAGCAACGGGAATGGAAAAAACATATACAGGAATAAACCTCTCCAGTTGATGGAAACGGCATCTATTGTCTAAGCCTCTTTGTATGGTGCCCCTGAGTAGTACCTCTAAAGTTGTCTAGTGGCACAACACAGGTCTATTTGAGCAGCACCCACCTGTGTAGTAGTTTAAGGAAGAAACCTTGTGTAAAATCCATTCATGTGAGTTTACCTTTCATCTTCTTACCTTGTCCACCACTGTGTTCTGCTGATAAGGCATGTAAATTGCTTTGAGGAACAGCCCATGCTGTAATATCAGCTCCCAAGCAGTCGGTGCTACTCTGCAAGAGGGTGCAGGATCTTGTCCCTACATTTTTAATGATATACCACATCAGTGTGGTGGTGTTGGTCACTACTTGCCAGACAAACCTATCCATGTTTGTCTGAATGCTTTGTGAGCCAGTATTAATGCCATCACCTCTGTCGCATTGACATGCTGCTTCATTTGAACAGCATTCCACACTCCCTGTGGTCCGAGGCCATCAGTGAAAGCCCCACCCAACCCAGGCCAGATCTGTGTGAATGGGACTTCCATATGGCAATCACAGCTAAAAACCAACACAAAACATATTTATAGCATATATTAATCTTTCCTGCATTACCAAACTCTGTCTCTATCAATGAAAGTGGTTATTATTATTTTCTAATTTTTATACCACAACATGGCCTGAAACAGGGCTGCTATGCTGCGTGGTTTTGTTTTAGAGTCAAAACTTTTGCCTCTCTGATGTCATTTTATAAAGTCAGAGAGAGGGAGAGAGAGAACTCTGTGATGAGAGGATCATTTACTTCAAGTATCTGCCTCCAACATCTTACAACTATACTGCAATTAACTGCTTTTGACCGTCAGCATAAGCCTGTCTCATTACTTTGCTTCCTTTGAGTTTTATTAGTGGCCATCCCTGATACAGCAATTTTAAGGAACATATGAATGTCAGGCTTGAAAAAATAGCTGAGTTAGTTGCTCTTTTCAAATTTTAACAGTATCTGTAGTTCAGTGTCCAAGTGTGGGAAAACTGATGCCGTTGATTAATAGGTGTTGCCTAGGTTGAGTCGGCTTCTGCTGTATTCACAGTTTTTAATGCTGCAGTTAGAATAAATGCTTTTGATATTAATCATCCCTCTCCCAATTTATCAACCCACATCAACCAAAGAATGCATATTATGTAAAAAAATGCTGTAACAAACACCACAAGAAGATAAGGTGCACTATTACTGAAATGTAGTGTAGAAACAATGCAAAAATCAAATACTAAAAAAAAAATCAGAAGAGTAAGATGAACATAATTTTCCTTCTTTGTGGCATTTACAAGGGTTTGATTAATAGGAAAGAGAACTAATTTGTAACAAGTAAAAAAAAAACAACTTGTGGGTGGAGTTTTCTTTTCCATTTACATCTAAAACTAAGCTTGAAACCATTGCTTTTGTTCAGATATAGAACTGTAGCTACAGTCTGTGTTGTCTGTCTATCCATCCCTCCAAAGTGTGATGCTGGTAATCTGTAATTAATAAGGCACATTTAAATACACATAACCTAACCTAATTACCTGGCCCTCCTAGCCTTCATGAGATAACAGATAATGAGAAAAAAGGAAATAAAATGCAAGATTTCGCAAATAAAAGGCAAACAGGACCAATTTCAGACATGAACAAAAGAAATAATTATTAAAAAATGCTTTTTCTGTATGTTGCACTTTTAGTGATTGATTATAGAGAAGGGGAAATAGTGTTTTGTAAAGAAAAACTTGACATTTGTGTGGAGTTCTGTTTTAAGATGCTCTGCCTGGCCCACCTCTCCAGCTCCTGGGATAAACAAGGAAAGATGGGATTAGTTCTTCCATGACGAAGAGTGACTATTCAAGGGGACCTAAGTTACCACTGGAGTTTCCTCATATTTAGTCTTGCAAGTGTTTGCATACATTTTCCAGTTTGTCTATGGAAATAAGGCTTTCTGAAGACTGATAGCTACAAAGGAGCCTTCCAAATCACACTGGGATGGGATGATGCTGAATTTTTGAAGGCTGAGTGTGAATCCCAGCCTTTTGTAAAGGTCTGTGACTGCAGTCAGAGTTGTGTTCACCACCTCCTCCTCCACCTGTGACACTGGCTAGAAAAGGTAGTCATTCAAGTAAGGGAAAAAGTGCAATTGCACAAGTCCAACTTACCTGTAACACAGATGTTCAAATTCCTCAGTGCCTCCGTGGCATTTAGGGTTAACTGCCAAGGTAACCCAGTCCTGGTTAGCTTTCTCTTCCTGTGACAGCTGGTTGGATGAGAATATCCTGACAGGGAAATCTTCCATATGTCATAGGGAATGAGTGCACAGTGTTTTTCACTTCCACAAAGATGGAGAGGAAAGTACCTTAAGGAAGAATCATCTAGCAAGAGTAAATTCACAACCAATCACAATACCATACAAAAAAAAAAAAAAAAAAAAACAACAGCAACTGAATCTGAGATATTGAAACACACCTCGATTGTGCAGAATCTGGGGGAAGGCATTTCCACTACCTCAGTGGTATTTTGGGAAGATTCCCAAATCTTATCCCACCTGGGAGGTGGAAGGATAAGGATCCAGAAGCCCTGGCAGAATGGTTCATGTAAAGCCAACTTTGCACCTTGAAAAAGAACCAAGTTTGTCGTTCTTTGTGAAGGTATGAAGAGAGGACAAAGTTGCTGCCTCTAGAATTCACCCCCTTCCAATATGCCATCGAAGAGAATAAGGCCCTAGTCAAGTCAGCCTTAACTTGGCCTGGAAGAGATTTACTATAGTGGAAATAATAGAAAACAGCAGAAGATAGCCATTCAGCAACAGTTTGCTTAGAGAGAGGCTGAGCTTTCTTAACCCCCCCCCCCACTATACAAGAGCTGAACAGCTTATTCAGCCTTCCTAAAAGGGTTTGGTCTGTCATGGGAGTAATGAAGTCGGCTGTGTGCATCCAAGGTTTATAGAATCTTTTCTCCTTTGTTTACTGGATTAGGATAGCTCACTGGGAGATTAGATGGCTTGACTGAAGATAAATTCAGAAACAACTTTAGGCATGGATAACACAACCCTGCCCTTGAGACAAATCAGATAGGGTTGGGCCCATCATGACAGCTTGCAGCTCAGAGACTCGCACTGCAGTTGTCAGAGCAATGAGTAAAATAGTCTACCAAGTAATTAACCATAAATCAGGCTGAGAGGTAGGCTCAAAAGGATGTAAGGTTAATTTTCGATAATAATTTTGAGATCCCAGGCAGGAGGGATTTGCTTTCAAGGGAGTCTCACTTGCAACACTCCTTTCATAAACTGACCACAAAAAGAAATGAATGAGTGGGGATCCAGGGTCAGACAAGTTGAGACTGCTGCAAGATGCACTTTGATAGAAGCATATGACACACCATCTCTAAGCAGCTCACACAAAGTTTTCAGAACCAGAGGGGTCGAAAACCTTTTCGGACCTCTATTACTGGCTAGGCACCACCTAGAAAACTTCTTCCACTTGCAAATGCAAGATTTTCATATTACAGGTTTTCTTGCCTTTTTAAATGCCTGCTGCACATCCTCATGGAACAAGTGTATAAGATGTATCAAAAAACAAATCATCCAGGCTATCAGTTGCAATTGCTCTAAGTTGGGAGTGTACCATTTGCTCCAGATGATGTGAGCAGATCCAGTCCATGAGGAAGCTTGTGGTAACTGACCTTGGCCAATTCCATTAAAAAGGAGATTCAACTTTGCCTGGGACAACAGCAGGTTGCAACAATGAGCACTGATAACTCTTTCTGAATCCTTGGAAATCATTGTAAATACACACAGGAATATTCCTGACTATGGGAGTGATACAGTGTCTGTCTTCCATGCATGGCTGAAAGGATATCCTGAACATAATGTTTCAGTTGCCTTTTTTGAAGAAGGTGAGCAGATATACTTGAGGTGTTCCCCACATCTGGATCAAGTCCTGAAGCCTCTGTATGGCGCTTCCACTCGTGAGAGTCTATACAGGATCTGTTTAGTCTATCCGCCACTGAATTTTGCTCTGACTGAAAGTATGAGGCCTGAAGAGTCACAGAATGCTATACAGCCAGCTACTAGGCAATCACTGCCAACTGGCAAAGTCAGTATGATCTTTACCCTCTTGCTTGTTTAGGTGCCAAATCATTGTGGGGCTGTCTGTAATCACCAGAAGAGGACCCAGAGTCCATAAGTGGTGAAAAATTCAAGGTATGAATCACTGCCAACATTTTTTACATTTATGTGCTTTGGCATGTTGTGAGGACCCCACAAACCATGCACTTGAACTCCCTATGCAAAATCTGAAGAGTCTGGACAGATTGGACTGGAGTTTGAACAGAAAAAGAGAGTCCTGGATTCAGAGACAGTTGATCCCACCACCTCTGCAGTTTCTGTTTCACAAATCCCAGTACTGATAACCTGGAAGTCCAAGGGGTAATGGTGCTGGGTCCAACAAGTCTTCAAATACCACTGAATTTTTCTTGTGTGCAGTCTGGCTAGTGGTATCACAAGGGCCATTGATGCCACAAGGCATATAATTCTGAGGAACTCTCTTGCTGAGACCACTTCTAAAAGAGAGAAATCCAAGAAAATGTGCCAAGTCAAAATTCTGTCTTGTGCAGGAAAGCCATCCTTTTTACCGTGTCTTTCAAACACCCTGTGATCATGTGAGGTATTGCCAGCTATGCTAGCAGGAGTAGGGTACTGGATACATATGCCAGCACAGCTAGTTGGAATTTAGTAAAGAATTATATGTTATTTGAATATCAAACTGATTTGTACAGATGCTTGTATTGAAAATGTATTTGCAAAGTTGCTTGTGTTAAAAATGTACCAACAGTGTGTTTGTCCTGCTGGACAGAGGAAGAAATGTGCATTTATTATTGTAACTGCTGAAATGTATATATTGTAATACAGGATACTGGAAGAGAAGATGTTAATCTCAATCCACCTGACTTTGGAAAATATTAACAAATTAAATTATTTAATTTAGGCCATAAAGATTGTATATTACAGTTCTAATTGCACCCAGAGACAAAATGTCTAGGACAACAAGCATTAGGAAGTCTTCTATATTGTTTTTAGCAGTCAACTAATTGCTACTCTGGAAGGGTAGAAGTTAGAAATTGTTTTATGACTTCCAGAAGTTGCATCATATCTTCGCAAGCTCTGTGTGTGTGTATTACTGAAACATATGTGCTAAATTCTGGCAGTTTCTAGCAATGGGGGTTGCATGGGAACCACAAGTCAGATGACCAGATGTATGTGATGTTGTTCTGTAATCCATTACAAAATAATGTTTAATACTAGGTGAGACTGAAGTCTCAGAACACTGTTTTTGTAACCTGACAAAGAAGGATCGCTCACCTACGTCATTGTGCCTTGCTCTAGTAAGTAACCAGGGAATAATAATACTTTAGATCAGTCAGGAAAATATAGTGAGATTAGTTAAGTATTATTTTTTTTCTGTAACTGTGTGAACCTGTCCCAGCTGTGTTATTTTTATTATTTCTTGTGATTGAAACTGTGGTGTTTATTGTAAATAGATATTTAGTATTTTCATGTTTTTTATTATTATTAAATATATTTACATTTTCATTGGGGCTGGTCCTTTAGAGAATATTTTAACCTTTGAGAGTACTTATATCTATTGGTGACACTAAGGCCACTCCTGAAAGCCTGGCTGTTTGGTCAACATTACCATTTGTATTAATATTAATTTCACTCAGTATAATTGGGTACCCTTTCAGGAGCCTCAGAGTAGTTGGATTTGGGGTTTCTGGTGGCAGTGTAACTACTCTGTTGTCTGGACAGAAGGGGGCATAGTTAGTAAATCTGTGCCAACCTTTCACAGGTAGGTGTGTGTGTGTCAGCTACTTGGAGCAGGGACATGAAGCACTGGTTTCACAGAGAGGGTGCTGGACAACTTGGCTTGGTCACTCAGCTGAGGACCCAACCCTACAGCTGTGCCAGTGCGGAGTCTTACTGGGGAGGGAGACAGATACAGAAACCCAGATCCCAGGCTGAGTGTGTTCCCTGTGTGCTCCTAAGGGAAATTGTGCTTGATGCAGAGAGCTTCATCTGGAAATATTGGATGTATCCATTTTTGTTCTAAGTGAACATCCCTCTCCAGTGCCAGTGGTGAGGATTCAGTCTCCTTGATTACTGGCCCAGACCTGGGATGTCACACACCCAAGGAAAACTATTTGTTGACAATGTGTGAGGAAGTTTCAATTTGAAGCCCAGGTGGGATGCAACATTGTCTAAGGACCCCAAACACCTATATATAGAATTTTCACAAATCAGAAAGCCAGCTAAACAAGGAAAAATATGGATGACTAGGGCTTTTTATCAGGGTTCACAGTGTTTTTATCAGGGGATGTTGGATTAGATGAAGCCAATGGCTTTTTGTTTGAGCAAGCAGTTGAGAAGACCACAGCTAGGTCAGCAGTCAAATGAGAAGTGAGACCTGTTATATCTGAGGAGACCCTATATTTTCTCTGTGCCTTAATAGCGACTGCTGGAACAGACACTGGTGTCCTGCAGGCACCTTTATAAACATTTTACCAGTAACAGAAGTGGGACAGTCACAGAACTGGGCATCTTGTCCATTGTAATATCATATACCTTGCCTAGATCTGGGGTAGTTCCAGACTGCTCTAAGCAAAAACATCACTAAATCCTGCAATTATCTGAGGAAAAGTGAACACTTGTTTGGACTTAAGATCAGGTTCACCTTCTGAAACACAGATCAGGTTCACCTTCTAAAGCACCAGTGACAAGACCCAGTGTCATCTAGGAAATCACCACTGTACTCATCAGATTCCTTATCATTCTATAAAATAACAGAACAGAAAGGTATCTATCCAAACTTAAACTAAAGCCATGTATAGGAACACAAAGACAAGAATTAGCTGTCTGCTGAATATTGTTAGCCTAGGAAACCACATCAGCCTGATAAACAGCTATAATCTGATTATCTAATGTATGATGAAGCTTTTCTTTCTTTTTCTTGTGAACTTCACTAATAGATAAAATATCTTGGCTAAAGAGTATTATGTCTGGCAAGAGGTTGCTTACTCTAGACTACTCCTACACCTATAGGCTTTGGTTCTCCCATACCTGTGCCAGATATTTTAACAGCCCCCGAAGATGTGTCTAAACCTCATTCCATAGTGGCAGGCAAAGCTTTACTAGAGGGAGACTGGGCAAAAGGTAAGTGGTCCACGAGCACAGCAATTGCCCCGAAAGAATCACTAACCATAGGCTGATGCATATTTTTACTTTCTTTTTAGGTGCAACTGCATCTGATGGGGGGTGGGGGAAGGTACCAGAGTTAAGATCCATCAAATCAGGGGAGAGAAAATCAGCCAGAATAATAAACTGATAGTACTGGATAACGTATCACAATAAGCACTTAAAGTTTCTAGCAATAATTATGCTCCCACACAGCAAGCTCTGCCAAACTGTCCAGTTTTGAATGGGTTCAGAATTCTTTTACAACAGTTAAAGAATTTCCAGTACACAAAATTCAAACAGCTCTACACAGTTTAATAATTTGTAACTGCCAAAAACTAATGTTTAACAGCAATTTAAACTATATTTTCTTGTCCGAGAGAGAGAGAAAAGTCTACACAGTACATTCAAATATATTCATATACGGTAAAATCACAGTCCGATGTTAAAAGCAAACAGGACACAGTCAGACATACAGTAAATAACGGATAAATGTTGAAAAAAATCCAAGTTCTGCAATATTTTCCTGTGAAAAGGTGAAATTAAAGCAGATAACAGTAAAGACAGGCAATACAAATTTGCAGTTCTGACTGCAAAAGACAGCTCTTTGCATCCAACACACACACACATGGATGTGTGTGCGCGCGCGCACACAGATTTCTGACAGAAATACTGAAAGTTTCCTCAAAAACAGTAAAAACAAGACATTTTCAAATATAGAAGCCAAATAAGCACTGCTACAAGCAGAAATTTCCACAGCAATCATCAACAAATAAACATTAAACTATTTCAAATAAACATATACATTGAAAGAGAGCAATAAATGTAGTAATAAAGTGAGAAGAAAGGGGTACCCAAATGAGGGTTATCTGAGCTGTAAGCTAGAAAAATCAGCACTGGATACTGTGAAGAGTCTGTCTTCTTTCTTCTTTGGATGGCAGAAAAAGACTGAGCACTCACTTCCATGTTGGAAAATGTCACAGTTAGAGATTAGTGTTTCATTTTTTAAATCAATTAACGCTCTCTCAAACTTATGTATAAAATTACCCACTGATGCTGCATCTCCTCTTTAAATAATAGAATTACAAGGGACTTTTTACAAACCGAAGGTACAAATCAGCATATGATTATTCCTGAAAAAGGGAAGAC
Organism: Protopterus annectens; assembly: GCF_019279795.1. Classification (NCBI taxonomy): domain Eukaryota; kingdom Metazoa; phylum Chordata; order Ceratodontiformes; family Protopteridae; genus Protopterus; species Protopterus annectens. The sequence goes on from NC_056731.1 coordinate 1,912,498,541, forward strand.
CAGACATGGACTAATATACTGTATGATATTTGTAAAGAAATATCCATTTTGTTCCTAGGGGCTAGCAGCCATGTGTGGTTTAATCTTCTTGAGAGCTTTATCCAAGGCTTCCTTAGATATTAATGGGCAGAAATTATTTCTACTGAAATAATCTAAAACCACTCCATTCCTGTTATCTAGATACTGTGTGAACTCTTCCAAAAAAATGTTAGCCTGTAAATTTGAGTTAGTAACCAGGCAGTCTGCTACCGTTAGGTTAAATCTAGAGCAAGATTCTTTTTATATTGTCCAAAATGCTTAAAAAAATATTATCTATTGTGCATACTGCTAATTTTTTTTTCTTAAAATCACTTCTAGAGGCATTTAGGAGACTCTTAAAAAATGTCCTAGCCTTCAGATATCTTTCTCTGTTTCTCATACTGGAAATATTTTTAATATTTTTTTCCAGAAGTAATTTCTTCTTTTTTAACTTTATGCAGTCTGCTAGTCCACCTTTTCGGAGTTTCATCAAAACTAAGGGAACATACTTCCCACTCAGACCATCAAGGTAATAATAAAAAGCCTCCCATTTATCTTCTATATTTTCAAGATGCATAACTTCTTCCCACTTCAAGGTCTTACGTCCTTCAAATAAGCTATAAAAGGCTCTTTCAAATCCTTGAACATCTTGCAAGACATCATCTTTGCTAAGAAGAAAACTCTCGGACACAGATGGACAGATCCTGGTAATTCTGGATCAACTGAGTATTCCATTCCTTAAGAATATTACTATCCTTGATCCAGACAACATCCAGTATTCTGTCATTCCTAGTTGACTCATTAACTATCTGAACATAGCCACATTCCTTTCCTGATACAGAATAACTCTCCCATAATGCTGAAACCAACAATAAAATCACACTATATTTGGTGGATTAAGGTCACCAGCACTATATTATAGTAATTTAAAAGTATGAGACCAGAATCTCACTAAATCCCTTAAGCTCATGTTTATTTTGATTTGTAAGTTTATCAAATAAACATGCCTTCACATATTTTTCAGTGAAATATTCAATGCAATAATTTCACACAAGGTGCTTATGTGGATAATTCTAGCATGTAACCTCATATTCAAATAACTAGATACATTTCTTCCTCCATTAGTATGCAGCCTCTAGGACTTTCAAAATAGGAGGAATGTCCCATAAGTCTGGAAGCACTGAGGCCCATTAAAAAGAAGTTATGTACTCACCATAACATTCCATCTATGTTGTCCATTTTCATTCTTCCTCATCTAATGAGTTCAAATCCGGTCTTCAGATCCGACTCAGCCGTTACAGTAGCTTGTGGCCACCAAAAACTCTTGAGTTCCTTCCCTAACCATAATGCAACAATCCTTAACATCTCTCGGATCTTGTTTGCTGCTTGACAGGAAGACTATTATGATATGCCATAACTGGAGCTCAACACAAAGGGCAGTACTGTCCTTGAAGCCTCTTGTTCCTCCAGAGGTCAGTCATTAAAAATAGTGGGGGTTGGTGGGTGGGGAATTGATCTGGATGTCGTCAATTTTCATTTATTCCTCAACTAATGGGACAGAGTCCCCAGCTATCTAAAATCCTGGGTAGAATTTACAGAAGGATATTCCTGAGTACAGTTGAGCCAAAGTTTGCTCTTCTTCTTGAGACCAGATCTACTTTGTAATGGGTGATAAAAGTATGAAGATTTGACCATATATCTTCCATGGAAGCCCTAGACTGGAACACAGAAGAAGTCGCCATGGATCATGCTGAATGAGCTTTTAAAGGTTGTGGTAAGGGGAGGTTCAACTTGTTACAAAGGAAATGCAATCTGTCAACTATCTAAAGTTACCTTTGTAACTGATTTGCCCAATTTAGTACATGCAAAGGAGGTAAATAGCTGTTCTGTCTTTCTAATTTATTTTGTTCTGTGTAAGCAAAAGTGCAATTGTCAATGGGCATCCAATAAGTGCAGCATATATTCACCTTTATTTGCAAATTTAGGAAAGAATACTGGCAAGTTAATGAACTGACTGATGTTGGATTCTGACACCACCTTAGGAAGGAAGGAAGCATTGGTATGTAACATTACCCTATCCTTGTGAAAAATCAAATATGGAGGCTTAGAAGATGATATGCTTGAAGTTCTGAAATTTTTCTAGCAGATGTAAATGCAACTACAAGGATACTTTTCCAGGTCAGGAACTTAAGATCACATTCAGCTGCTGGTTCAAAGGGGACAGTGAATTTAAGCTTGCAGTAAGAAATTTAAAACCTAAGGTGGAGTGGGGTGTTATACAAGGGAGCCTTAACAGGAAAGTGCCTCAAGAAGGTTTTACACAGCTTAGACTAAGCCAGCAAAGAATTTTGAAATCCAACATGAAAAATCCGAGATTAATGCTAGTTGGACTTTCATAGTTGATAAGCTAGCATATTCATTAAATAGACTCGCCAAAAATTCCAGAACAGATTGAACTGGAGCTGAGAAGGGGTCAATCTGATTTTGCTCTGGCCAACAAACAAACCTTTTCCATTTACTCCTGTAAAGTTTCCTAGTAGAAGGTCTATGGGAAGATAAAAGTATGGAATGGACAGGGAAAGACTGAATTGGTTATTGGCTATTAAAGGAATTTTAGAAACCACACTTAGTTTGAGGACTAAGATATCCAGGTGAACCAAGACTGTCTGATGGGATAGTAGGTCTGGAATTGGATCCATGGTGGATACTGCAGGTGAGGCCAAAGGAAGGGAAACCAAATCTGGTGAGGCTAGTATGGCGCAACGAGGATGACTTTGCTCATCAACTGGGCTGCTTTCTGCAGGAATTTGGGAATTAGGGGGGGTCAGAGTGTAAGCATACAGATGACAGGGGGGGGGGCAATTGTGGAGTAGAGCATCTCTCGGTGATTCCCCTTGTGGCGGGATTAGGGCAGAAAAGCTGCTGCACTTGTTTAGGGGAAAGGCAAAAAGATCACAGCAAGACTAGACCCATTTACTGAAAATCATATCCATTACTTTGTTATTGAGAGACCATTTGTGAGGTAGAAAGATGGACCTACTCAATTTGTCTGCTACCACATTGGACTTCCCAGACTATGAACTGCTACTAGAAAGTGGCTGGAAGATATTGCCACTTGCCACACACTGAGGGCTTCTCGGCACAGGGGACAAGATCTGCTTCCCACTTGCTTGCTGAAGTACCAAACTACTGACATGTTGTCTGTCTGGATTGTAATTGTTCAGACAGGAAGAGAGTCTTGGAATGCCTGCAATGCTAAAAGCACTGCTCTCATCTCCAGAATACTGATATGAGAGGTGGCCTCTTGGGGGGGGGCAAGTTCCTTCGACTGTTTTCCCCAGAAAAAGCCCCCCCCCCCACACCCAATCTTGAAAGTGTCGATGGTCACTATAGCCTTGGTCTGAGGTTGAATGAAAAGAAAGCCTTGTAATAACTGCTGTGACTGCATCCACCAGCAAAGGTATCTTCTGCATATCTGAGTTATCTTGATCTTTGCTGACATGGGTTGAGAAACCATTGCCCATTGTGCTGCTAGTATCCATTGTAGAATTCTCATGGGGAATCATGCTAAAGGAACTAAAATTATTGTTGCTGATATCCATCCCAGGGCTTGTAGAATCAATCAAGCAGAAATTCTGGTACTGCAAATTATTTTCCTGACCTGCATCCTTATCGTTTGCACTCTAAAGGAAGAGAAGCTACCATAGATAGCATGTTGAACACTGCCCCTATGAATTCTTATGTCTGGGCCAGTTTTAAGTGAGACTTCTTGTAATTTATGGTTATTCCAAGATGTAAACAAGTCTGTAGCACCTGATCTCATGCTTCTATCAGTTGACGCCTGGTTGGGGGTGGTAATGAGCCAACTGTCTAAATATGGAAACACTAGGAATCTCTGCAGTCTCAAGTGAGCTGCTATTACTGCCATACATTTGGGGAACACCCTGGGGGCTGTGGTGAGGCCAAAGGACAGTGCTCTGAACTGGTACTAACTTGCTCCTAGCTGGAAGTGTAAGTACCTTCTGGGTTATCTGTACATTTTTATGTGATAGTACACATCCTGAAAGTCTATCGAAAGGGCAGAATGAACCACACTGTATTGAACTGAGTTGTTCAATACAGTGAGATCCAAAAATGGTCTCAAGTCCCCTATTTTCTTTGGCACTAAAGAATCGTGATTACTTTCTGGATTCTATTTGGTCTGGTGGGACCTCAAAGATGACTTTTTTAGCAGCTTTTGGATTTCTAGTGTTGCTGCTTTCCTCTGATTGGGTGGAACTTCAGGAAATTTTCTTAACAATGGAGGGAGTAGAGAAAAGGGAATTATATAACCTCTGGAAATAATCCTATGCAGCCAACTCTCTTTTGTTATGTCTAGCCAGACTCTCTAGTGCAGGGATAAGCAACCCTCGACTGCCTTCACAGATGGGCAATTGAGCCTCCTTTCAGGAGTGCTGAAAAGGTCCATCAGAAAAAGAATCTTTAGACCCTTGGTTTTGCAGGCCTCCTCTGCCACAGGGGTGCTGCCGTCCATTATAGCTTCCCCCTCTGCCTTTGTTGGAACTATCTCCATGTGTGTCCTGGAAAGGACCCTGGAACTTTCTGAACCACATTTTTTGACCTCCCTGTTGATTCCAGGAAAAGGTCCTTTGAGGGGTTGAAAAACGCACGCCCACTGCAGAGAGGGTCTTAACGTTTTCTCTCACCTGAAGAGTGTGCCCTTCACTGTGGGGCCAAACAAAAAAGTGCCTTCAAAAGGAGCATTGACAAATGTAGACTTGAAGGGCTCCTCAAAATCACACAGGTGCATCCAGGCATGCCTCCTGATGGAAATACCTGAAGCCGTGGCCCTTGAGACACCTTCTGCACCATGCGAGATAAGACTCATGGATGAATTAGAAAGCCTGTAGGACAGCCAACTGAGAGGTTACTGAAGACTGAGCCTCACCAGTTTTGGTTCCAGAAAGAGATTTTCATAGCACTTTAATCAAATCTCTTTGAAGTCTCATAAAATGTGCCAGATAGCTCAGCAATCTGAGTGCAAACGTCGCTGAAGCATAAACATGCTTCCTAAATCTATCAGTTGCTTTAGACTCTCTTAGGACAATGGACAGTGGAACTCTGTTCAGCAAGCTCCTTTTTTGTAGCTGCCACCATGATCATGGCATCTACTGGCACCTCTTTACCCAAAATTTTCTTCCTACTGGTGGAGCCTGAATCCAGTCTGGTCTCTTGGGGATTAGCTCGATTGAATCAGGTTCCTTCCATGCCTACATAGAGACAAAATCAATGAGCTCATCGGTGGCCGGAGTAACCCAGGAGGGTAGATGGGCCAGATCCAAAGACCTCCAGAAATACTGATTCCTACAGAGAAGGGTCTAGGGAAGACCAGCAACCCTTCTGTATAAGGATCTCAAGAATGTCTTCAAATGAGATGCCATCAGGTAGTAATTTTGGGGACCCCCTCCTTCATTGAAATCAGTATCCTCAGTTACTGACTCTTGAGATGAGTCCAAGGGTCTAAATTACATGAACGAACGATCATAATGTCGAGTACAACATACTTGACACATTTTGATCAATCATTCATGTAATCAAAAAGTACAGTTGTGTACACTTACCATAAATGTAGATGTTCGAGTGTATTCACCGTTGCAGTCATTGCATTTGGGTTATCCTGCTGGCAGGTTGCCCTCAGTCAGACTGAATTCCAAAGTCTTGGGTCCTGCGTTGGTTGCTGTCGCCCCTTCCCTGATGTCAGGTCGTCAGGGGTATAAAAGATGCAGCCGACGCTATTTTCTTCAGTTCTTCCTGCCCCAGATGTCAGGTGCCCCCAAAAGGGTATGCGAAATATATGTAAGTAACACATACGTGCATCAAAATAAATTTTACCTTCATCTGTAAGCAAATACACCACATAGGTTGTATAGATCAGAGAAGGAAAGATAAGTTCCAGCAAAAATAAGGGGGATGGTGGGTGGGTAACCTGGACTGCAACAGTGAATACACTCGAACATCTACATTTATGTTAAGTGTACACAACTGTACTATGTTCTTCGTGTTTCACTGTTTTAGTCATTACATTTGGGTAGATTCCCAAAGCTATGGATGGGAGGATGAAACTAAATAGCATTAGGGGTGGCTATGAGGCCCTGCAGAACTGCAGTGGCAAAGCCTGCCCTGGATTTAGAGTAAAGTGGCAGATTCTAATGTTTTGTAAAGGTATGCACTGAACTCCAAGTAGCAGCCTCTAAAATGTCTTTGGTTGGTACTCCCCTGAGAAAGGCTGCATAAGAGGCTGCAGCTCTGGTTGAATGTGGCCTAATGTCCTTAGGCACAGGTTTGCCATGCTAAAAGTAGCAGAAACAAATGCAGTGACCTATCCACTTTGAAATAGTCTGCTTGGAGATAGCTTTCCTTGTGATCCTGCAGCATATGCCACTAGCAATTGTTCTGTCTTTCTGAAAACTTTAGTTTTATCTAAGTAGAATATAAGTTGTCTGTGTACGTCCAAAGAATGCAGAATTTTCTCCCCCTTGTTCTGTGGATTTGGATAAAAAGTTGGCAAATGAATAGTTTGGTTAAGGGCTACACTGGATACTACCTTAGGCAGAAATGTAGGGTTTGTCCTCAGAGAGACTCTGTCTGGATAAAAAAATTATAAATTGTTCCACAGCCATGAGAGCCTGCAGCTCTGACACTTGTCTTGCAGAAGTTATTACTAGGAGCAGAGCTGTTTTCCAAGATATTACATTTGCAGTAGCAGCTGGCTCAAAAGGAGGTAAGGTGAGTTTTTCCAAGACATAATTGAGGTCCCATGCAGGTGTTGGTGTTCTCCTTGGAGGCCTTAAATTTTTGGCTCCTCTGAGGTACTGCCTTAATAAAGGATGAGAAAAGACTGGTGGCTCTGTATTGTAATGAGCCGAAATGGCAGAGGCATGGATTTTAATTGATGAGAAAGATAGGATTTTGTCCAGCATCTCAGTTAAGTATTGCAAAATCTGAGGAATATTTGGGACAGCTGTATCAGTTCCTTGAGCTTGGTTCCAAGCACAAAATCTCTTCCATTTTCCAGCATAGGATTTTCTAGTACTAGGCCTTCTGGCTTCTAAAATGACATCCATCACAGCTTTACTGAGAGGTGTGCTTTGTATGACTACATTATCCGCCATCCTGCCAGGTTTAGGGTTCTGAGTTGGCTGTGCAGAATCTGATTGTTTTGTTGGGACAGTAGATGAGGTATTTGAGGTAAGGTCCAGGCTGGGCATTGAGACAATTTCCTTAAGATTGGATACCAGTACTGGCGTGGCCAGTCTGGGGAAATCAGAATCATTTTTGGTTTCTCCTGTCTGACCTTTAGGAGTACTTTGGGGAGGAGAGGCAGTGGAGGAAAGGCATATACTGATAGGTTTGTCCAGCTGAAAGATAAGGCGTCCACTTTCCATGCTTGTCTGTGATAAGTCCTTGTGCAGAATCTTTTTAGTGGATTGTTGTGAGGGGAGACAAACAGATCTATGTCCGGGCGTCCCCATTTATTTGTTATCATGCTGAAGACTTGTGGATCCAGGTGCCACTCGTGGGGGTCCATGAGGTTTCTGCTTAGTTTGTCTGCCAGAGTATTTTCCTTTCCTGGTAGGAATTGTGCCTGCAGATGAACTTGGTAAGTCAATGCTGTGTCCCATAAAGCCATGGCTAGTCTGCAAAGGGGGTAAGATTGAGTGCCCCCCGGCTTGTTCATGTACCACATGACCATGGTGTTGTCTGTCTTTATCAGAAGTTGTCCCGGATGAATTAGGTCCTTGAAGGCTATCAGGGCATTTTGAACAGCTAGCATCTCCTTTTGATTGATATGTAGATGCATTTGGTTTGCGGACCAGATGCCCTGAATACCTCTTCCTGCCATGTGGGCCCCCCAGGCATAATCTGATGCATCCATCGTAAGGTTCTGCCTGACTGGAGGTATTGAGAATGGCTGTCCCTTGTTTTGGTGACAAGCCTTTGCCTACCATCGAAACTCCTGTTGCAGGCAGGGAATGAGAGAAATCATTGTTTCCAGGCTGTAGCAATGTTGTGTCCAGACACTTTTTAGGTAACATTGAAGTTCCATTAACATTCCATTCCAAGTAACATTCCAAAGACATGCATCTGGAGCATTTCTCCCCGGGCCTCTGCTGAAAACAGGCTCTGAGGAACCTAGTTGGACTTTCCCGGTCAACAAATGATAAATAAATAAATAAAATAAAATAAAAAGTTTCCACATATGCAGTCTTGCATATGGAATTAGTAGGATGCAGGATGCCATGAAGCCCAAAGCCAGCAGAATTTTTCTTGCAGATAACTGGGCCTTTGTTGCCATTTCCTTAAAATAGGTAGTCAGTTGCCTTTGTTTGTCTGGCGCGAGATAAGCCATCTGGGCAGTTGTATTTAAGCTTGCACCCAGGAATATTCTCTTGTGAGGGTACTAGTTTTGATTTCTTTTCATTGACTGTGTACCCTAGGCATGTTAAAAGTTTCTTCACAAATGCCAGATGCTGTAGTAGAATGTCCTTGTTCTCTGATTGAATGAGGCAGTCGTCCAAGTAAGGATATATTTGTTTTCCTCTTTGTCTGCAGAAAGCAATTACTGGTGCCAGGCACTTTGTGAAGACCCTGGGCACAGTAGATAAGCCAAAGGGCAGTGCAGAGAATTGGTAATGCTTTGAGCCAGCCTTGTTCTGAGGTATCTTCTGCATGATTGTCTGATTGGGACATGCAGGTATGCCTCTTTTAGCTCTAAAGTCACAAGCCAAGCCTTGCTGCCCAGCATGGGCAGAAGCTCCTGCAAGGTCAACATCTTGAATTTGGGTATATCCAGGTAAGTGTTTAGAAAAGATAGGTCCAGAATTGGTCTCCATGCTTTGTCCTTTCTGGGTACCAAGAACAGTCTTGAGTAAATACCTTGTCCCTGCTCTTGCTGTGGCACTTGTTGAATAGCCCCATGTGCATGAGAGATGCAACTTGTTTTTGAGCCTCTACCCATTGATTTTTTGGCAGGTCTGGCCAACCGTTTGCCCTTGGCAGTGTATGGAAGTGAAACTTGTAGCCTTGTGACACTATGTCTAGAACCCATTTGTCCTGGGTAATAATGTGCCAGTTTCGAGAAAAAAGTGCTAGTTTCCCCCCTAAAGGTGCTGCCAGAAGATGCGTGCTTGGTACAGGCAGGGGGAAGTCATTGGGACTGTTTCCTGTATGGTTGTGATTTGTCCTCTCTGCTTTTGGATGTAGAAGCACCCCATTGCTTAGACCTGTACGAACCTTGTGGCTGGGATCTGCCTCTAGGGTGTCTGGATTTGCCCCTTTGAGGTCTGTCTGACACTGGAAAGGACCATGTCTTTGTAGGCCAGTGTCTGCTAAACCCAGAAGGCTGTACCTGTAAAAATTCCTTGACCTTTTGCATAGATTTAGCTTTGTCCTCCATTTTCTTTAACACCTCTTCTGCCTTAACACCAAACAGGGTATCATGCTGTAATGAAGCATCTAATAATTATGCTTTGACATGATCAGGTAGATTTTGTTCCTTTAACCAAGCAAGCCTCCTAATGACAGAACCCGTAACAGCGGCCCTGCAGGAGGCCTCTAGAGAATCAAACCACATTGCAAACAGCGGCCCTGCAGGAGGCCTCTAGAGAATCAAACCACATTGCAAGTATGCTTTCCAACTTGTTCAGCTGCATGCAATAAATCCTGTATTTCTTTGTTTAATGCACATTCAGAATTTATCAACATTTTCTGTTTAAGCAGTGTCATGATATACTGCTGATATATGAGCATATGAAACTGGCAATTTAAGGCCCTTATAGCCAAGGTAGCAGATGTGTAAATCTTTTTTCCCCATCTGTCTAGTGCCCTAGAATCTCTGTCAGAGGGGGTAGGGCTTTTTTGCAGTGGAAGCCTTGACCCACTTGGGACCCTGAGAAATAGTTTCTGGGTCTGCAGCAGGGTTTTTGAAAAGGAATTTGTGAGAGTCAGGAACCCTGTAGTATCTGTCCGGGTTAACAGGAGCTGGAGGTAAGGAGTCAGGGGTCAGACTAGACTCTGAAAACACATCATCTACAATGCACAATACAGGTGGAATAGCTAGAGGCCTGTGTTGAGGTAGTAAAAGGAAGTCTGAGCCTTTTCTTAGATTCTGAAAAATCTTGGCTCTCCCATGGAAATGCTCCCTCATGGTATGCAAGGTTTCCCCAAAAGAGTAGTCCTCAGGAGGAGAAGCTGAAGGAATAGATTCTTCAGCATCAGAATCCTCATAGGGAGGTAGAGAATATTCCTGATCAGAAGAGGAATCAGAAGAAATGGAAACCTGATCTGAAGATTCATAGTCTGTCTCTTGCTAATTAAGTCTTCGGCCATTTTTAGCATCTGTTTTTTTGGCATGGAGGCCTGTCCATGAGGCTGTTGAACTTGTTTCTTTGTCTTTAAAGGTGCTTTAGTCTTTGCCTTTGAAGCTGAAGTTGTTTTAATGTATAATTGTTTAGGTCTGAATATACCCTCAGAAGCCGATGCCTGCTCAGCTGCTCCGTCATCCGTCAATAGTCTCCGAGGCTCCAAAACTTTGAGCTTCTAGCGGCTTTGCCAACTCCACGTGGGTGTCGGTAGTGGGCTACGACTCTAAAGTAGTGGGCGTCAGGGGCTGCAAAAGTGCCTCACTGAGAACCGGTGAACCGGCGACTGGCTTAGGAGAAGCCTCGTCGGTTTTGGATCTCAGTAGCCTGTCTTTTTCTTTGTGTTTTTTGTGAACTCCGGTTGTCGGATGGCTATCCAACAACATTGTATAATTAAATATTCAGCCAAAATAGCTTAATGCAAAATTGTACTGATGCTTAATAGTGTGTTGGTTAAATCTAGCACAAAACCGACAACTAGCTATGTCGTGGTCAGGGCCTAGGCAAGGAATACAGTAAGAATGAAAGTCCTTATGAGGTATTTGCTTCCCACAAGAAATACAATTATTAACTTTTTCTGACATCGGACTGGAGCAAGAAAAAAGTTCCCAGAACAGGGTACTTAGCTTTTAATGAAGACTTCGGATCTGAAATTCGAACATGAAAATCTCAGGAGTCGGCCGACCGGCACTTGCGAACTGCTTCTGCTTCAGGCACTGCATGGCAAGAAAGACTGAAGAAAATGGCGTCTGCTGCATCTTTTATACCCCTGAAGACCTGATGTCAGGGAAGGGGCGACAGCAACCGACGCAGGACTCAAGACTTTGGAATTCAGGCCGACTTGAGGGAAACCTGCCAGCAGGATAACCCAAATGTAATGACTGCAACAGTGAAACACGAAGAACATCCGTAAAACACTGAAAAATACAAAATCGAAAGATTTTGATTGTCCCACACCTTCCCTATACTAACATACAACACACACACATACAACCAATGCATACAAACCCCATACACACTCACACCACTGAAACACTTAAAAACCTACAAAAACACATCTACTTTTAAAACAAAGTGGGGTCCTTCACCCCCCCCACACCCCCCCTAACTAAATATACCAACTCTGAGATTGCTGTACATTGGGGAAAGGGCAATTTCCTGGTAATCGCAAAGCGACTTCTTACACAAGTGATCACTGGGAAATTGCCCTTTCCTCAATGTACAGTGATCTCGGAGTTGGTATATAAAAGAAAGCAGCCTCTCACCTAGCCATTCCGAACAGTGTAGCGTGTTTACGTCACATGCTACAATCACTAGCAAGGCCGACCAAACATTTCGGAACTCCAAATTTCGACATTTGAAGTCTCCGATTGCATGAACGTTCGATCAAAGTGTGTTGAGTATGTTGTACTCAACATTTTGATTGTTCATGTAATATAGACCAGACTTCCTCTTCATAGAGACCTCCTCAGTGGGATTGTCTGGTGAAGTATCAGAGGAAATTAGAATACCCTGCTGGGTAGTCTGGAATCTTTAAGCTGGCTGTCCCTGTTGGGTAGAATGTTAAGGCTCAAGAGGTAAAGACATCTGAGAAGTAGTGGGAGGATTTTAGGGGGTAGGATCCACCTGACCTGCCGAAGCAGAGAATACTCTCTTCACAACCTCAAAGGCAGATCACTCTGGAAAGAAGGAAGACAACAGGGCTGAGAAAGCAAGTTTGTCTCATTGCCTCCCACTGCTCTGAAAACAACTCACTTGAGGTGAAAGTCAGTGCCAAGTTGTCCAGTGCTGAGGCTCCGAGAGGAAGAGATGCCTCTGAAAACCTCGGAGATGACTCTACCTTCTCTGATCTGACAGGGATGCTTTGGCTTTGAGAGTCATCCGGTTCCGAGGAAGGTGGAGCCGACACAGAGCAACATTCGGATCTGAAGAAAGTGCTTTCTTTGGATTTGAACCCAGAAAGCTCGGATCCAAAGACTCTAAATCCACAGGATGGATTAGAGAAGGAGCTGTAATGGGTGAAGTAGTGAATGATAGGGCTTCCTGACCCGAAGGAGTAGGACTCATAAGAACTCTCATCTGAAGTTGCGCTGTGAAGAATTTCCTCATCATTCTCTCCAAATCTGCTTCAGTAAGACTTTGGGAGGAATAAGAAGATGCTAGGATGGAGATTTGGAGCACCCTTCCAAAAAGGGGAAGGACTCTGAATGGAAATGGATCCAAACAGGGGGGAGTATGTGGTCCAGGGTAGAGAATTCGGATCTACGACAGTAGGATCCAATGTAGACTTGGTCAGATCCGAAGAAGGTCAGATTGTAACAAGTTTCAGATCCAATTTATTTTCTTAGGAGGTTCTGATGAAGAAGAGGAGGAAGACTCTGAAGGTTTAGACCTCTTCAATGGGTCTTTAGCTTTCTATTTGGGGGACTGAGCCCCAGTGAAGGCTTCAGAAAAGCAGGTGGGCAGCAGACCCTTTAATATTAATTTATTTCTCCTGTCAGCAAGAGCACAAGGATTAAACTTGTTGCAAATGCTGCAATCTATCTTTAAATGATCTGGGCCCAATCAATAGATGCAAAGAGAATGAGCATCAGAGACAGGCAATTTGTGCCCACACACAACATATTTCTTAAATCCAGAAGGACTTTTTCGGGCATCCTGTGAAAGAAAGGTTAAGACAAAAAATACAACAATTCTTTTTTAAATATTAGGATAGGACATAACAAGTAAAGCACCACCAATGGTATTGAAGAAATTACACAAGTAGTAATGGAAAAAAAATAAAGTTATACCAGTAATGGTATACTTAGTAAATACACAAAGTGTATAAGGGTGGGAAGGCAACAATGGTAGGCAGAAAATTAGGAGACTACTAATACAGAGACAAAGAAAAAAGTATATATGGAGCAAACGTGCTGTTTTGAGAAAGAAATATATTAGAAAAAAAATTATTCCCCAACTTTATGTCTTGATAGCTGAAGCCAATTACATCTAGATGCAAAAGCAGTAAACGAGACCTAAGAGATGTTAGGGATTGGCACATTATGGGTAGGGAAGGAGCTCAAGAGCTTTTTGGTGGCCACAAGCTAGTGTAACGGTTGAGTCGGATTTGAGATCAGATCTGACCCCATTAGTTGAGGAATGAATGAAAATTGACATCAGATCTCAAAGTATCTTTTGTGTGTTTCTGATGGCTCCTTTCCTTCCCATTTGAAGGTAATCCTTCATCTTGTTGAAAAATTCTCCAAATAAGAGCTCTCCTTTGGCTAACTTAGAAGAGATGTTACATCATGCCCTGATGGTTGCTAGAGAGAGGTCCAAAAAGACAATGAGCCAGCAAACTGTGACCTGAAAAAAGTTTATTAATTAAAGCAGCATAAAAAACAAGTAACCAGACCAGTTTCGGCTGGTAAGAAACACAGCCTTCATCAGTGTAAACATAAAAAATCAAATGCTGCTGTTTATATACCTACATCAGCACCTTCATTGGTTCATAGAAAATTGCTCATTAAGACCAGGTGGAAATAATCCACCTAGCTTTACAATCCATTTTTTCTCTTTGGAGTCTAGAATGGAATGCCAACCTGTTTTGTTTAGTTTATTACCCTTTACCACGTCAATAATCATAAATGTAAATTTAGCTGATTTGTGTAGCATACAATGTTTATATAATGCATTGTTGTTGGGTCGTTGTCACAGGCCTATAGACGACTGGGTGCTTAGTTTGGAGGCTGTGAAAGCACTTCACCAGAACTGTAACCCTTGGATTGGACCAAGATGTCAGAAGCATGAATTGCATTTCCCTTGTCCTTTCTGCCTTATACAAGGGTCTCAAACTCAAATAGCTACTGGTGCTGCATGAGGATTAAAACTAAGGCAAAAATAAATGCAGGCGGTGTAACTAAAAAAGTAGTGCAGTCACCTCCCTCATCCTATATTTATGCTGGTTTGAGGGCTGCTTGAGGTCTAAGGGCTGTGAGTTTGAGATCCCAACTTTAGAGGAATGTTGGAGGTTGAAGATGTCCTTGTGAATGCCATACTGGACTGGGTGAATGCCTGTAGCCTTTTCTGATTAAGGTAGTGCTACAGGAGACCCTGCCTACTTCTGTTTGTTTTGTGGGATAAACTATTGACGAATGATGCACTCCTGGATACTGTGGTCTGGATCCTGGCAGAAAATGTAGCAGCCGAGGAAATCTTTATGGAGCATCTGCCTTCCACAGATGCACCTTCCCTTTTGGGCTCATCCATAAGACCAACATCGTACTTCTACAAGGAAAATACACCAGCACCAAAAAGCAAAGGAAAAAGAAAAGGCTCTCTAATGTGGTATGTACCTGATTCCAGAGCTCAGAAGCAGGCCAAAGTATGCTAGGCAGAATGATTACTATTCTCAACTAGAACTAAGCAAAGAAAGGTCTAAGATAGCATGGACAGCTACTAGCTTTACACTGGGAGTGTTCTGACATACCAGGAGAAGGACAGTCAGAAGGCTTAGGAGAAGAGTTCCAAGCTCTAGAGGTTAGGCTAGACACATATGGAAACAATTTGCGGCCAAGTCCCTGTAGTTACAACTATTGCACACTGATCTACATGAAAAACATTCCAGATAGACTGTGGAGTGAAAAAATGGTTTACCTGTTATAAGACAATCAGGACTGTACCAGCACTGACTTTGAAAAAAATCAAACCAAACACAGTCACCAATTAATGTTACAGGAGAAATGTTCCTGTTACTTTCCTGAACTAGAAGCTGACAGCTGTGATGGAACAAATGACTAATTTAACTGTGGATTCTGCAAAACAACTGTCTGAAACCGTTTGAGCTGACAATATTTTATTTATTTATTTTATTTTACATTTGTTGACCGGGCTAGTCCAACTGGATGCATGTCCATTTTCAGTGGAGGCCCGGGAAGAAAAGTTCCACAAGTTTCAAAAAAAAAAGTACACAAAGACAATGTTATTTACCAAAGACATTGGAACTTTACAAGGTTTAGGCACACATTGCATGTCTTCTGATGTAACATTTTAGTAGGGAAAAAAAACAACAGCAGTTCTTAGTGTTACTAATGCTAGTGTGTATAAAGGACACAATTAGAAAGTCACACAAAAAAATGTCAAAATGAAATGATAGTGAATATTCATGGGAAGAAGTACATGGACACACTCATACTGTAAAATTGCACATGAGGTCCTAGAGTAGACTGGTTATAGTTAAACTCAACAATATATACATAGGCACATGCCCTAAATAAGATAATGCGATAAGAAGCAAGGTATCATGGGAAGGGTTAGTTATTTAATCTGGGTTAGCACGGGCATAGCCAGTGTGATTTAAGGTAGGGTTTAAGTTTGCTTTTAAATAGGTTAGCTGAGGTAGGGAGGTTAGGTGATTGGGGAGACTGTTCCAGGTTTTACCCACTGTATTAGAGAACAGAGTGGCATAGCCAGCCTAGTTGATTCAGATTGATACATTGATGATGGCAGCAAATCTGGCAATATTGTTGCAAGAGGTAGACAGTTTGTTCAGTGTACTTTTACATAATTTGGTATAGATAGGAGAGGCATAAAGCAGAGTAGAGATAAGGTGTGTGTGGGCAATGGTGATCCTGGCTAGTGGAGTCAGAAAGGGTTTGATCCTGTAAAAGGAACCTAATTACTTATTAACTGTTTTTATAGTGTTATTGATGTGAGGCTCATAAGAGAGGTTATCAATTAGAACCCCGACTAGTTTAGTGGTAGGATCAGGAGATATAATAGTTCCATTACTAGAGGTTACAGTAAAGTTAAGTGGGGAGGTTCTACGGGTGGGGGGTGACTAATAACATTTTTGGGTTTTTTTTGGGTTTAAGATAAGACATCTATGCAGAAGCCAATTTTCAACTGTGCTAAAGGTCTTTTGGGTTAGAGACTGAAGTTCTGATGGGGAAGTGGCAGAGCATATAAGTGTGGAGTCGTCTGCGTATTGGATGCAGGTGGCTTATGGGATTACAGAATGGAGGTAATTTATAAAGATGAAGAAGAATAAAGGTCCCAATATGGATCCTTGTGGAACCCTAAGGCAACTGGGAGATGGGAAGATGAGGTGTTTGCCCACAGGACAGCCTGTTTTCTATTATTTAAGTAGGATTGGAACTACTGAATAGCAACAACATCCAATAACAGGTTTTTGGGCATGTTTATGAGGAGGTGGTGGTTGACCATGTCGAAGGCTTTTGACAGATCAATAAAGACGGCTGAGGATAGAGTGTCATTATTTCAGTTTCTATTAATGTGGTCAGAAAAGGATAAGAGAGCAGAGGTGGTGCTATGAAATGGTCTAAAGCCATGTTGACAGTTGGCTAGTAGATTTTTTCAAGTAGGTGGGTTAAAAGTTGCATGTGAATGCATTTCTTCATTACCTTTGCCACAGGGGATAATATGGCTATGGGCCTGTAGTTGGAAAAGTCCTTGGAAGTACCACCTTTATGCAGGGGGATAATGTGGGAGACTTTCCAGATGTATGGGACGGATCTTTCAGAAATACTTCTATTAATGAGGATGGATATGGGGTAGGCTATGAATTTAGCTGATTTTTGCAGGTATTCTGCAGGTAGTTGATCTGCAGAGAGTGTGGTGGCTTTAAGTTTCTGGATAAGTTTACAGACAAGGGATGTGGGAACTGGTTGAAAATGAAATAGAAGGGAGTTATTGGTGGTGGCAGTGGTGGAGCATGTGATGTCAGGAGATAGCTGGTTGGCCAAGGATTGAACGGTTTCTGTAAAGAAAGTGTTAAATTAGTTGGCTATTTGGGTAGGATTATTGTGATTAGAGCCAGAGGGAGTAGGTGTTCATAAGCATCCTGGATGTAGGAGGTTATTTATGCCTAGCCAGAATTTTTGAGGATTATTATGGTGGGTTTGTTGAAGATGGCAGTAGTAGTTCCTTTTATCAGACACTATGGCTTTTTTTGTTTCATTTCTTAGCTGCCTGAACTGTAGGTGATCTGAAGGGCTTTTTGTTGCCCGCCAGTTAGCCCATAATTTATTTCTTTGGAGGATTTTTTCTTTGGTAGTGCTGGTGAGCCATGGTTTAGTTCTAGTTCTAATTTTACATATAAGGGCATGGCAATTTCGAATGGCAAAGAATTTTGAATTAAAGTATTTGGCTGCATCATCTAATGGGAGATGTTTCAGGGGTGTCCAGTCACAGGCTGTAAGTTCAGTTTGGAAGCTATCCAGGTTAAAGTTTTTGTTGGTCCTTACAGTCCTATAGATGGTTGAGTTTGGAGATTCAGTCTTATATCTGATTAAGTAGGTGAGTGAGTGGTCACTTTTATCTTCTGGGAGGGTGCCTGTTTTATAAGTTTGCTGGTGAGTATTAGTGAGAATCCAGTCTAGGGTGCTTTTTTTGTTGATAAGCTTATTGGTTCGGGTAGGGGATGTAATGGTTTGGGTAAAGCCATATAGGTTAATATGAGTAGAAGGCTGCTCAAATGTACAGGAAATCTAGTTTATATTAAAGTCACCAAGTATTATGGTTTTTTGTAGGTAGTTGGCGGATAGCCAGCTGAGGATAGCTTCTAATGTGTTAGTATTATTGCCTGGGGGAAGGAAAATACAGATTATATATATGGATTTACATTTGTTGAGTTGAAACTTGGATATAAGAATCTCTGCATTACTAGAAAGAGGCAGTTTGGGGTCTAGTGAGGTAACTTGTAGTCCATTTTTATAAAGTATAGCTACACCTCCACCCTTCTTAGCATTACGGTCAAGTCTCAGGATATTATAGCCAGGGGGAATAACTACACTATATTGTGCCAATGGGTTAAGCCAAGTTTCAGTAAGACAGAGGATATCAAAAGAATGTACATCTATAAGTTTATGCAGGAGTGCAACTTTATTATTGATGCTTCGAATATTTAGACGTGCTATCAGAAGAGAGTTGGGGGGCTTGGTAAGCAGATGTGTGTTAGTAGGAGTTGGTGTATCAGGCTTTGTAGCTGTGCTTGAGGTTGGACCATGGTTTGGGTGTATGTCACCATCTAAGAGGGAGTGGATCTGAACTCTTAAGGTGAGCTGTAAAAGTTTAGAAATTAGGTTCTGGGATTTTCTAGCTTTTGAGTTATAGTAAGAAATGTGAGTGAGTCTATGAAACCTGGCTGACGAATACCTTGCTGGGCAGAAAGAGTTGTTGAGACTAAGGGGAAGGTTAAGTGTAGGTATAGAGGTTTGCCTAATGGGGTTATGAAATCCTAGATATTTATGGTGTTCATAGAGAGTAAGTAGATAGGGTATAGTTAGGAGTGATAGTAAAAGTAAGAAATTGTGGCATGTTTGGGACATTAGTGGAGGCATTGTAGGAACAATATGAATGAGGTTGATATGCAGGGATATTTGCAGATAACACAGTAGGGTGAGGATTGGTGGGAGATGAGTAACAGTACCTTAAGGAGAAGAGTTTGTTTGGTGTTAGTGTAGGGGGGTGTGGCAAGTGATGTTCTGAGGAAGACCCGATTGTGGGAAGAAAGCGCTCAACATGTATTTTTGAGAAATCAATAAAGTGTCTGGATACCTACAGTGGTTGTGGAGTGGAAATCTGTATAATTCTGTTTGGTTAAGTGGTGTATATGCTTAGGACCACTGGGGGCAGGTGGAATTTGGGGGCAGGGTAGGGGAGCGGAGTGAGCCCGCAGTATAAACGGAGCGGGATGAGCCACAGAAGAAGAGAACCCTAGGAGAACAATCAGAGAAGCGGATTGTTAAGGTAAGTATAGGTGGGGAGAGGAAGGTAACAGTTAGCCTGGACAGTAGTTAGATTATACAAAGTGGTTAGGCAGTGACGAATGTAAAAGGTAGGATGGTAGAGTGGGACTATACACTGATACAATATATGGGAATAGGGATGCCTATAAGTTGAGTTTAGAGACAATAGGTTAGGTCTAGAGAAATTTTGCACCTAGTTGACAGAGGTTAAATAGCAACAGTAGCGTCTATTGGGAGAGAGAAAGGAAGGTAGCAAAGTCAGAGTTTGAGTACGGTAGGATAAGAGTTAAAAACAGAGGTTAAAAGAGAGAGGCATGCAAAACATCTTTGAAGATGAAATTTGAGTCTTATTCACTCTAGACATTTTGGTTAGGTGTGAAAGCTGAATACACACCTTCGGCAACTGACAGGCATTGCAAAGTACCTCAGGCCTCCTGGTGTGACATAAGTAAACATATGTGATTTATACAAGACATTTTTAACAGTCTTATTACTCTGTGAATTTTTCTCAGTGAAATAAATATATACAACTAACTTAATACATGACTTTAAGTAGCTTTAGTGACAAAAATTGAAGCTGAAGCTCATTATTCTAGATGGATCAAGAAATGCTTTCAAAGTACTTAGAGTACTGCACAGAAAGATTTAAGAACCATAGATCTAGGAGACTGGTTAACTGTCCTGTATCAGACACTCATTCGTATAACAGTAATTTTGAATATCCCTGACCCAGAGGTGTGCGAAAACTAAAGCAAAACATTTTTTGTGAATACTTGGGAGTGGGCAGGCAAAAGGGTAAGTACGTGAACTGGAACTGTTGTGCTCCTGTCACAAATTTCAGGAATTTTCCTATGGTACCTGAAAGATGGGGTATACAATTAGAAATCTTTCATATTTAAGGTAATAACAAAAACATATGGAAAAGCATGGGAAACAAGGACAGAAAGGTTAACATCCAGAACATTCTTCTCCCCACACCCCCACCAAACACCTGTTTAACTTGGAGAGCTCTAGAATGGTTCTCTATGGTCTGTCCTTCCTGGGTACTAGGGAGAACGTGAAAAAGAATCTATTTCCTTTTTTTGTTGGTGGATCTACTTCTAATGCAGCACAGCACAACATTTAATTTTAGATGTGTCTTACTAAAGCCATCTGGCTTGATGGCATGGGAGGCATTCCCATGAAGGAGGGAAGGGATCTAAATTTGATCTTTTAACCCAAGGCAGTGACATTCCTCACTCACAGGTCTTTGGTCAGCCTGAACAACTGACTTCTAAAATCAAGCAACTTTCCTCCTAATTGGGGGAAGAGAGAACACAATGTTGGAGGGGTTGATCTAGTTAGAACAAGAAGGTACCTTATTGGCAGAGCAGGGGACCATTGCATATGTAAGGCTGCCTGCTTCACCCTCTGCCTCATCTCTAATGTTTTTTTTTTAAATATTTTTTTGCTTAGGCTCTTTGTCTCAAAAACTGTTGCGTAATGAAAAGGCCATTACATAAATAAGATATTATTCTGCTTGAGTACTGGGGAATAAAAAATATGTTTAGTTATCTGAATGGTTTTCCCTTTGTCCTCCATTTTTTTTCACGTGAGGGAGGACCAAGCAGTAATTCTTTATCCAGCACTGTAAATTTCTGCTCTTTGACAACTTCTAACAAGAGCTGAATCTTAACCATAGCATGCTTTCTGAGTGCTGAGCCAGAAGCAGGTACCTTGGTATCTAAGGTGTTTGCATGTTCACTTACCTTAATGGCAGTTTGAGACTGCAACAAAAGCCTCTTCTTTCAGACTGCATCAGAAATTTCTTCACAAATACATTCCATCTGTATAATGATGTCCTCTTGGTACTGCAGCATTTGTGTCTAAAACCTAATACTCAAGGCAGCAGTTACACACACCCTTTCTTCCATATCTGTTAAGGATATACCTCTCTTTGCTTTTGCACCTTGTTAGCTGATACCAGCCTTGAGCCTTTGGCTGCATGTAGTTAAATAACCATGGGGTCAGTTACTGGGTTCTTGTGCAACTAAATTTACCTACATCCCTTTTTAATTTCTCCAAATCTTTTGGGTTTCTAATACCATGACAGGAATGGATCCCATTCCTAAGTTAAAGTACAATTAAAATTCATGAAATTAGTACTGTTTCAGTCTTTGATGTTAGCCAGAAGTGCACCTGCAATGTGCCCAGTAATGACACCTGCAATTCATATGGAGTTACATGTGTCGATAACATATCGAAGTACGATTGTAAAATCTTTTTCATAAGACCCATTGCTCCTACTACTATTGGATCTGTCTGGGTATCCTCCTTCTACATTGCCCTTTTTTCTGCTTGCAAATCCAGGTATTTTATGACTATGTCTCTCGGTACATAAAACACTGTTGTCACTGGGTGTAGCAATTTCAATGATCAATGCAACTTTTGTCTTCTTTTCATGGACTACTACATCTAATTTTCTGACATCTATTTTTTGAACTGTTGGTAATGGGTGATCCCATGTGATATAAACTTCATTTTCTATAATTCTTTGTGGCTCATGTTTCCAATGATTTTCAGCTATTTCAATATTGTAATGTCTGCACAATCCCCAATGAAACAGTCTTACCACATTATTATGCCTTTCAGTATACAGTCCTTCAGCAACAAGATGTGCGACTACTTCCAATTCTGTTTTACCAAACCTACATTTGTCTGCTTCTCCCACATGTTCCATGGTCTTTGTAAGCTAAAGTATACACAGTCCACTATCTTGGGCCACCAATATTAACCTTAAGTCTTTTGATTTAAATTCACCTCTCCTTAACCATTCCTGCATTCAGTCCTGCTCAACAAGAGGTTGTTCCAAAAGTTTTCTATACTTGCAACTATATTTATGCAATTTCCACATTTCTTGGCTTCTCATTTAATCCTTCACCTTATATTCTTTCTTTTGTTTTTTTTTGGCACATTCAGTTGCTGCCTGATTTTTATCTACTTCTGGTTTGATTTCCATTCCTACTTGATATTGATATGCTTCTGCTAGACTAAGCAGGGAAATCATCTTAGACTTATTCTCATGTTTTAAAACTTTCACTACGTTTGGGTTTTGTGAGGTCAGCAAATATGTATGCAATCTGATTGCAGATCTATACATGTAATCAGTTTTGAGGAGGCCCATACCTCCTTCAGAATGGGAAATATATAGTCTTGATGTACACTAATTTTTATAAGTCATTTGATGAGCATGAAGCATCCTTCTTGTTTTCCTGTCCAGCTGATCCAGCACCTTTTGGAGCCAAGCAATCACTCCAAAACTGTAAATTAGGACAAGAAGAGCAAATTGGTTTACAGCTTGGACTTTGTTCCTAGATGTCAGTGCTGTTTTCAGTATTAATTAATTAATTTTATTATTCATTATTAAATTAATTATCCTTTAATCCTGTCTACTTTCCAGGCTACAACAAACCTATTATAAAATTCCCAAATTTGCAGCCAACTTTCCTAATCCTACCCACCATCATATAGCTCTCCACAAGCTACAAGCTTAAACTACCCCAACTACATTTAATCCACCTCATACTAAATAAACCCACTGCTTGTCTCTTTCTCGCCATTCTAGTTACCTACTACCCCCCCCGTCCCCTCCGCAGTTCAGAGAACCAACTTCTAGAAACATGTACACCCAAAATCAACACAGGCAATCTCCTATAGAAAACATCCATAACAAAAATCTGGAACAACCTCCCCTCTAACTTGTGAAACAGCACACAAACAGCTTCAAAAAAGAACTAAAACACTTCTTCCAGAAAAAGTACAGTTTTGTACCTACCATAAATGTAGATGTTCGAGGATTCCATTGCTGCAGTCCTTACTATTGGGTATAGTCCGCATCCAGTCGGCCCGAATACCAGAGTATAAGGCTGACGTCGGCCATGGCGCATTAGACTGACGTCAGTACGTCAGGGTACTAATGCGCATGACCGGCGTCATATCCTCAGTCTTTTCTTGCCCCAGATGTCAGAAGACCCTAAAAAGACAAGGCCCAAAAAACCTGCACCAAAACATGAACAACATATACAAAAATAAGAATGGAAACTCACCTACACAACCACCCCTAAACACAGAGGGGAAGGAGGGAGGGTAAATTGGACTGCAGCAATGGAATCCTCGAACATCTACATTTATGGTAGGTACAAAACTGTACTATGTTCTTCGTCTTCCATTGCTGCAGTCCTTACTATTGGGTAGAATCCCAAAGCAGAGGTAAGGGAGGCTGGCAAATCATAAAGAAGTAGGAGCTGACAACATGCCCTGCAAAACAGTTGTGGCAAAACCAGCCCTAGACTTAGAGTAGATAGGAAGGTGATAATGCTTAGAGAAAGTATGTACTGAACTCCAAGAAGCTGCTTCCAAAATATCCTTAGGTGCCACCCCCCTTAGAAATGCTGTTGAAGTGGCAGTAGCCGTAGTGGAATGAGGCCTAATCCCAGCTGGAATCTCCTTGTCATGATGGGAATAACAAAATGCAATGCAAAAGCCAATCCACCTAGAAATAGTTTGTTTTGACACAGGCTTGCCCTGTGAACTCAAAGCAAAAGAAACAAACAACTGCTGAGACTGTCTAAAATCCTTAGTCCTGCTTAAATAATAACGCAATTGCCTGTGTACATCTAAAGTGTGCAAAATCTTTTCCCCGTTATTTTGAGGGTCTGCATAAAACGTAGGCAAATGAATAGTTTGGTTTAAAGCCACACTAGAAACCACCTTAGGCATAAAGGAAGGATTAGTACGTAATGATACCCTATCCTTATGGAAAATCAAAAAGGGCTCTACTGCCATAAGGGCCTGCAACTCAGACACCCTTCTTGCAGAAGTAATAGCCAACAGAAAAGCAGTCTTCCATGACAAGTATTTCAATTCAGCAGTAGCTGCAGGCTCAAAAGGTTGTAGAGTAAGTTTTTCCAACACAAAATTGAGATCCCAAGCAGGAGTAGGAGCTCTACATGGGGGTCTTATATTCTTTGCCCCTCTAAGAAACTGCTTGAACAAAGGATACGAAAACAAAGGTGGGTCACAATCATAGTGAGCTGAAATTGCTGCAGCATGAACCTTAATGGAAGAGAAGGACAAACCTTTGTCCAATAACTCAGTAAGATACTGAAGAGCCACACTCAAATTAGGCTCAGAAATCTCCAAATTCTTTGCTGTACTCCAAAATAAAAATCTCTTCCATTTTTCTGCGTACACTCTCCTTGTACTAGGTCTTCTAGCTTCCATAATCACATTTAAAACTTGTTGAGGAAGTTGAGACCTGCTGTGTTTCAACACAGAATATGCCAGGCTGTTAGATGAAGAGAGTGAAGCTTGACATTGAGCAGATGACCGTCCTTCTGAGAGAACAGATGAGGAATCAGAGGTAAAGGCCATGGAGGCTTCTTTACCAGACTCCGTAGTAGTGGGTACCAGTGTTGCCGAGGCCAATCTGGAGCTATCAAAATCATCCTTGGCCTGTCTTGTCTGACTTTTAATAGTACCTTTGGAAGAAGAGGCAGAGGTGGAAAGGCATACACATGAAGGTTTTTCCAACTGAAAGGCAGAGCATCCACTTTCCAAGCTGTGTGATGAAACCCCTTTGTGCAATACTTTGGCAGCTGGTGGTTCAGTGGAGAAGCGAACAGATCTATGTCTGGAGTTCCCCATGACACTGTCAATTTCTGAAATACATGAAGATCCAGTTTCCACTCGTGGGGATCCATGATTTGTCTGCTTAACACATCTGCTAAGGAGTTCTGTGCTCCTGGCAGAAACCTTGCCTGAAGAGTTAGTTGCAAGCTTAGCGCAGTCTCCCATAAAATCATTGCTTGCCTGCATAGAGGATAAGAATGCGTTCCCCCTTGCTTGTTGATGTACCACATGACAGTTGTGTTGTCTGTTAGAATCAACACCTGCCCTGGAAGAAGTAACTCCTTGAAAGCCATTAATGCAAATTGGACTGCTAACATCTCCTTCATGTTGATATGTAGATGCTGTAGTCTGGCAGGCCACTTGTCTTGTATCCACTTTCCATTTAGATGAGCTCCCCAAGCAATGTCCGAGGCATCTGTCGTTAAAATCTGACTTGCCTCTGGCCGGGTCACAGAGAGTCCCTTGTTTAGGTGACATTCCTGAGCCCACCACAAAAATTCTCTTTGAAGGCAAGGTATTATTCGAATGACAGTGTCTAAATCCTGGCAGTGCTGTGTCCATACATTTTTGAGATACCATTGTAACTTCCTCATATGCAGTTTGGCATTGGGAAGCACCAGAATACAAGATGCCATGAACCCTAATGCTTGAAGGACTGTCTTTGCAGTCAGCACGGACTGATGAGATAGTAGATGGAAGAAAAGTGATAGACTCTTTTGTTTGTCCGGGGTTAAAAAGGCCATCTGGGCTGCTGTATTCAGTCTCACACCCAGAAAGCACATGTCTTGAGAGGGTACTAGACTGGACTTTATTTCGTTCACAGAATACCCTAGGCATCTTAGCACTGCTATAACATATTCCAGATGCTGTAGAAGGTCTTCCTTTTCTTGAGCCAGAATCAGGCAGTCGTCTAAATAAGGATAGATTTGAATTCCTTGTAGCCGGAAGTAAGCTATCACTGGAGCCAGAACCTTTGTGAATACTCTGGGCGCAGTAGATAAGCCAAAGGGCAATGCAGAGAACTGATAATGAGAATCTCCAGTTCGAAACCGCAGATACTTCCTGTAACTTAGCCTGATAGGCACATGAAGGTAAGCTTCCTTGAGATCTAAAGTTACCATCCAGTGATCATTGCCCAGCAGGGGTAAAAGCTGTTGTAACGTCAACATCTTGAACTTGGGAATGTCCAGATAAGTGTTGAGGAGAGATAAATCCAAAATCGGTCTCCACGTGTTCCCCTTCTTTGGTACTAGGAACATGCGAGAATAAAATCCTAGGCCCCTTTCTGATACAGGGACTGGCTGAATGGCCCCCATTTGGAGTAACTGGGAAACTTGCTTGTGAATGATGTCCAACACCCATCTGTCTTGAGTAATTAAATCCCAATTTTCTTTGAAAAGAGACAGTCGTCCTCCCAAAGGAGCTGCCAGACGAGAAACTACTGGCAGCTGAAAAGGCAGGTCATTGGGTCTGTTTACGAAAGGACAGACCCCTGCCCTCACCAGAAGTCTGAGCAGGTGAACTCCCTGTTCTAGGCCTAAAAGAACCTTGAGCCCTGCCCCTACCACGTCTAGACCTACCCCTAGACTGGGAATCATAAGCAGGATATGTCCACCCCTTAGCAGGCCAATTTCTACTAAACTTCGGTGGCTGTACCTGCAAAAAATCTTTAACAGTTTGCATAGACTTAGCTTTGTCCTCCATTTTCTTTAAAACTGCTTCCACAGGTGAACCAAACAACACATCAGACTGTAAAGGAGCATCCAAAATCCTTGTCTTAACATGCTCAGCCAAATTTTGATCCCTCAACCAGGCATGCCTGCGAAGAACAGAACTAGTGGCAGCCACCCTCGAGGAGGCCTGCACAGCATCAAAACCATATTGCAAAGAATGCTTGCCCACTTGTTCAGACACATAAACTAAATCCAGCAAGACTTTACAATCAATACCTTCCGCCAAAGCATCCACCTTAGATTTCAATTGTGAAAGGAGATAATTTTGATATTTCAGCATGTGAAACTGACAATTCAACGCTCTCATGGCCAGAGTGGAAGAAGTATACACATTCTTACCCCACCTATCCAACGCCCTTGCCTCTTTGTCAGTGGGAACAGGATATTTAACCACAGAGGCCTTAACACCTTTAGGCCCCTGAGAAACAGTTCCTGGGTCCGCCCTAGGACTCTTAAACAAATACTTATGAGCTTCGGGCACCCTATAGTACCTACCAGGTTTTAACAGGAGCAGGAGGCAAAGAATCAGGGTTCAGGGAAGCCTCTGCAAAAACATCTTCCACCACATTCAACACAGGAGGTATAGCTAAGGGCCTATGCAGGGGTAAAAACAAGAATTCCCTAAGCCTCTTCCTGGAATCAGAGTAATCCTGGCCTTCCCAATTAAAGTGCTCCCTCATGGAATGCAGAGTCTCTGAAAATAAAAAATCCTCAGGAGGAGAAGCCGAAGGAGTGGCATCATCCACATCAGAATCAGAATAATGAGGATACTCCTGCAAATCTTCCGCAGAAGACTCAGAAGCCCCTGAACCCTGTTCAAAACTGTCAAACTCTGGTTCCACCCTAGGCCTCTTATCAGGAGGGCCATAGAACCTCTAATCATAGTAATCAAATCTTCTGTCATTTTAAGCATATGTTTCTTAGGTACAGAACCCGAAATGCTAGGAGAAGCCCCTACTGAAGCTGAACTTGGCCAACCTCTAAAAGGAGTTTTCGGCAACAGAAGGAGAGGCTCTAACTACTTTGGGAAGAGAGGGAAGAATAGTTACCTGAGAAGCCCCCTCAGCCTGGCTTGCCTCCTGAGAGGGTACATCCTGTAACAGTAAAGTTTCTGCCTGAGACTCCATAGAAACTCCTGGCAAAACCTCTGGCTCCACTGAGCCTCCTAAAGAACCGACGTCTGGGACTGCCGGTTCATCAACCCTAGGCTTCGCTGTTTTGTCCTTGCGCTTCTTGGACGAAGCGGGCGTCGGAGCATCCGACGGCATTTTATAATTGCAACGCTTCCCAAACACTAATCTGGCACAGTCTAACCTCCTCTCAATAGTGCGTTTGTTAAACCTAGCACAAGAGCGGCAACCAACAACGTAGTGCTCAGGCCCTAAACAAGGTATACACAATGTATGGTAATCCCTATGAGGTATTTGTTTCCCACAAGAAATACAGTTATTCACTTTTTCTGACATCCGGTAAAATACTGAGGCAAGAAAAAACCAAAATGTTCCCCAACGGGTACTTAGCCAACTCTGATTCGGTCTGAAACTCCGGTTTCGGAAATATTTCAGAACGCCAACCTGCACTCGCAAAACTGCTTCTGCATCGGACCACGCGGCAAAAAAGACTGAGGATATGACGCCGGTCATGCGCATTAGTACCCTGACGTACTGACGTCAGTCTAATGCGCCATGGCCGACGTCAGCCTTATACTCTGGTATTCGGGCCGACTGGATGCGGACTATACCCAATAGTAAGGACTGCAGCAATGGAAGACGAAGAACATCCTGGATCTGCTCCTGTCAGGATCCTACTTGACCTTTTTCTTTTTATTTATTTTATCTTTTCCAAATCTACTTAATCTTACAAAAATCTTGACTGCAAATTGCTTGCTCCACCTTGTACTTGTTCTCATATTTTATGTATTTCTATATATTTCTATGATGTCTCTGTATATGTTAACAATTATGCTGCAATTTTACTACACTGTATGTTATCTAATTAATAGTGTAATCTGTCTTATTATGTAAAGAATTTACTTTTGGCGCTTTTCTCCTCGGGTCTCCACTGAAAACAGGCATGTGCTCAGTTGGACCAACCCGGTTAACAAATGAGAAATAAATAATTAATTTTAGTCTTCTAAAATATTTGTACTAAGTTTTTTTCACAGTTGTTCATGTATTATTGTTGATCCTTCATCAGTTCCCAAAGATTTACACACTCCCTCTGGCTCAAGTTCTCTTATATCACATTCCTGTCCCAGGCTGATGTTTTCTTGTTGCTGCAGCTTTCCTACTTTAAAGGTTGCTTTTGCACATTTAGCAAGACCAAATGACATTCTCATATCATCTTGACCATTTGCAGTTGTGCTTCCAGTTCCTAATCTGATGAACTATGCAGTTTTAAATCATAAACAAAAAGAAGATGAGAAATCGTTACACTTTGCTGTTTTCTGGCAGACAAATTGTAGCCATGACCTAATCCGTTAAGTCAACAGCTTAATGGGTTAAAGGCAAGACAAAAGAGCAGCGGTGACAAAGTCACCCTGGAATATCCCCTTTGAATTTTTATCCCTGGAATAATAATTTGTCCTTTTATCATGGCTTAACTGAAAAGTGGGTTGCCACTGTTTCATGGCCGCTGTAATATAATCAATCAGTGTAAGGTGTATCTTATACATGTGCTGAGCCAGAAGCAGGTACCTTGGTATCTATGGTGTTTGCATGTTCACTTACTTTAATGGGGGTTTGAGACTGCTACAAAAGCCTGTTCTTCCAGACTGCATCAGAAATGTCCTCACACTTATCTTCCATCTGTTTAGTGATGTCCTCTTGGTACTGCAGCAATAAAACCTAATACTGGTACTGCAACAATATGACTAAAACCTAATGCTCAAGGCAGCATACATATACCCTTTCTTCCATATCTGTTAAGGATATGCTTCTCTCTGCTTTTGGGCTGCACCATGTTACCTGATACCAGACTAGAGCTTTTGGCTGCATGTAGTTAAATGACCATGGGGTCAGCAATTGGGTTCTTGTGTAAGTAATTACATTTACCTAAATCCTGTATAAATGGTCTAATTTCCTTAAAGTCAGTGGTTAAGAATCAAATTCTAAAAAGGAGTTCTGAAAGGCATCCTCAAATGCCTAAAAAATGCTGGGATATCTAAGTATAGGATCCTAAATAGCCAGCAGATCTAAATACCTCTCATAGCAGTCAGAGTTCTTTCACTTCCCACTTATATTCTCACATTAAATTATGGGTTCTCTCCAAAGAAAAAATCCTTTTGGGACAGAGAATCACCCAGAAGACAATAATTCCTTGTTGTCAGTATCCCATTTGAACACAAAATTCAACTGCTGATACTGAGCTCTTCCTCCTCACTAACATCCAAGTCTGAAGATCGCTTGGTGATTACTTGTTTTCCGTCTTAGTAGTAGATGACATTTCAGAGGTAGAAGGCTCTCCAAGTGTAATTGTGGGGACATGAGTTCTCTGTCACTACGTCACAATGCTGACAGTCAAAAACTGCTGAGACAGGTGGTTTACAGACTAGTGGTGTACCTCAGGTTCTGTATTTGGGCTATTCTTCTTTGGCATCTACTTCATGGCAAAGCCAATATTAAGCGATTATGGCTCATCAAGTTTGCAGATGACTGTAAGCTTGGTGCCATTATAAACTCTCCAAAAAATACCAAAATCGTTCATGATGGTCTTTTCCAAACAAATAGATGGTGTCAATGCTAATGCTTAAAATTAAATGCCAAAAAATGTACAATTGTATCCTTGCATGATGTCCTCTGCAATTATCACACAGATAAAATACCCCTGAAAATTCACCCAGTAGTGAGGGATCTTGGAAACTGTGTGCCATTTGATCTCTACATATCATAAGTTGTAAGGAAGACCTTTTTCATTGTGCAGTTTATTAGTAAATTTATGGCATCCAGGTAAAGAGAGGTAATCATTCTACTAAATTCTGCACTCATAGGGCTGATCATTAAGTATAAGGCCCCCTTTGTATGTACCTGTCCAAACATCTGACACAACTTGAGAAACAATGCTCTCTCAATATTAAATTCAAGAGCCTTAATCACAAAAGCTACACTGATCATATCAAAGTGCTGTCCATCTTTTCTGCATCTTACAGGCTACTAAGGGGTGATTTCTGCCTCTATTGACTCCCTCCTTTCAGATTTGCTATACAACCACAACTCAAATCTCCACGTAAAAGCAAAGAACATCTCTTATTCTATTCAAATGCATTCTGGATGAATGGATGGGAAACTGCAAGTTCACCCCTGGAATAGCACCCTTGTCCCATATGGACAGGGTAACATGTAAATGTCTACCTGCCCCGGATTATTCATACTCATAATACAAAGGGCTCTGGGTTAATAGTACTACAAATACTAGAGCTAGAAAGTTATTGGAAATGCATGGCTAGGCTTCTAAAGATCTTTACAGATCATTAGCCTAGCAACTACCTCTGAACCTATAGGTATCAGCTGGACAGATGCCCCAGCTGTAGTCATAATGCCTAAAAGATGTACAGCATGAGACATGGCCATCCTAGGCTTCTTACAAAAGAAAATGCCATCACTTTATTAGAGCTAACAGACTGTTTGACAAAAACTACATGGATCTTAAAGGTGGGAAGAATGGTCTTGGAAACAAAAGTTGGCCATCTGTAGATGTGTGGGAACAGGCATTTTACTGTGACAGACCAGACAATTATAGAGGTCTGGCAAGTCTGAGATGCCCATTTCCCACTGTCAGCCTCAGAATGGAAAGTGGCCGTTGAGAATAATAGATGAGGAGAGACAAGAGCCAGGATGTACCTTTCCAGGGTTGACATATACAGGCCCCTGTAGAAACTATGGGATCACCAAGGCCTCACTGCTCTGCCTGTAGAGGCCTTATCAGCTATTTTTTATCCTTTTAGTTTTTGATTTGTTTGCATGCACTTTCAAAGGATAACTCTCCTCAGAAACATTGAGTAATCATTCCATGTCCACGAATTCAAAGTTTTTTTTTTTATTATTTTATCTTCTAAGAAGACTCATACCTTCAAAGTGCCGTGCTGGTTCTCATTAAGGCAGAACAAATACTGAAAATGACATTTCTTTGATAGTATTTGTTAATCACAAGCA
The DNA here is from genome assembly GCF_019279795.1 of Protopterus annectens. Classification (NCBI taxonomy): domain Eukaryota; kingdom Metazoa; phylum Chordata; order Ceratodontiformes; family Protopteridae; genus Protopterus; species Protopterus annectens. The sequence goes on from NC_056731.1 coordinate 1,912,530,283, forward strand.
CATTTGTTCGTGCTCTTTCTTGGAGATATTAACAGCATTGGAAAGACCTCCAAAAACACAGGTTAAAAAAAAACAACAAACATGAAAACAGTAACAGCAGTAGAATAACAAAACTTTACAAAAATGGAAGAAAAAGCTGCCAATAAGGGAACTTATTTCAGCTCTGAAAGTCACCCAGATAAACCATTAAACATAATACTTAATTGCATAATTTGGCATGAAATAACTGAAAATGCAATGTGCACCTTTCCCCTTTATGGTATATGTTGAAGTGATGTTTGAGGCTGGCCCATGTGAGACATGCTCAAAGCTCTGAAAGTCAGGTCATAGGTCTACTTGCAGTGTAATTTTCATGCGCTAGAATGATACAGCAGTAAGCCTTATGACAAACAACTTGTATACTAGCAGGAAATGAAATATCTGAAAAGTATGACAAATGTAGTATGCCTTCATCTTCTTATAAAAATACTTCAAGGCTGAATGGTGCCTATTGCCTGAGATAAAATGTCTGCAGGCCTTTTCTTAAACTTGGGGGAAAAATGTCATGCTTTATGTTCACAAAAGTGCTTGAGGTTAAACTCCACCCTCCAAAGCTGACATAACATACAAAAAAGGGCGAGCTGGACATCAGATTTTTTTGTCAGGAACACACTAACTTGATGAATTCCTACTAAAACTTTACAAGACGGTGTCCCTTTAATGCAGAAAGCTGAAAAATGTGCTAAAAAGCAGACAAACTGGACTCATTAGAAAAGGGGAATAAAACAGCCTGTGATGGCTAAATTCAAGACAAATACTACTGATGATGATTTATCAGACAGGCAAAGTTCTCAACCTACAGTGTCTCAATGATGCAAATTCATGGGACAATCTGGATGGAGACCACCCCAAAAAAGGAAACATTAGAAGCCACTCAATACCTTTGTTCTGATCTGCTAAAAATGGGTCTGGTCACATGCCATGGTCATAGTCAAGAGTAGGAGATGAATGCTGAAGATCTGCATCTAAGGAAGAATATACACTACAGTTCTGTTTACAAAGTTTGTTTTTTCTTTTCATTTGATTTAATATTTCAAACACCATTAAAGTCAAACATACTCAGAAAATACCAAAATAAATAACAGAAATGAACCTTTGTGGCTTGATCTTGTACTCTCTCTGCTTCCAAGCTTGACAGAGTTTCTTTCAAACTTTTAAGGGCATTACGCTGTTGCTCTTCAACTTTTCTTGTCTGTTTTACCTCATTAGTAAGCCTATCATTTACTTCTTTTAATTCCTGAATGGATATTTGCAATTCAGATTTTGTAGCTCTCTCTTTTAGAAGCAGCTCTTTTAATCTGAAAAAAGAAAATATGCTCAGTACATAAAAAGTTCTGTAGTACTGGATTTTCATCTCCTTTTTTCTTTCCTCTATTTCACATTCCAAGTAGACTCCTCATGCAGCCAAAGCAAGCTTTCTGGTGTGTACCAGTGCTGTGTCTAGCATTATGCTCATTAATATTAAATAACTACACATGGCTTTTCACTATTAACTACTTTTCTTGTTAAAAATTAATGCGACTTAAATGATCAAATGCTATCACGTTCTTGATAGAATGGTATGAATGCATCACAAAGTACCACAATAAATGAAAATCTTGGCATATAACAGTGCTAAAAATTTAATGTATTACAATCAATAAAACTAAATCTTATGTGGGATGGTGTTACAACATTCTCCTCTTGCATTCAGTGTATGAGATACTACATTAGCTCTATTAGCAAAGCCTAAGCATTTACAGAGTGAGTGCTTGTAAAACACTGTTTTTGGAGTACATCTTTATATCATTTAATTTCTTGTCAAATTCAATGCACTGAAGTAAAGTGGTTGACTCCAGTTTATCAAACACTAGTAATGTTAAATGGGAGATCTGTGAACTATAATGGTAAGGAAGCTTACCCCTTTAACCCCTTCAAGATTCAACTATCTCAACTGGTGTACATAATATATGTATATGTTTACACACACACACACACACACACATATATATATATATATATATATATATATATATATATATATATATATGTTTATATATGTGTGTGTGTGTATATATATATATATATATATATATATATATATATATATATATATATATATATGTATATATATACATGCACACACACACATGTGCGCACACACGTATGGATAGATAGTGATAGATGCAAAGGGGTGGGGATACAATGACTTTCGCCTTGCACAAAATGATTTTAACATTGCTTCTTCTCCAAGCACTGTTTGTATATGAATTACTTATTTTAATGAGTCAAGAAATCACAGAGTTTGCTTTCTTTTGAAGTCATGGATTCACTGGTTTTATCCCACTGACATGTAACTTTGCAGTGTTAGAGATCGTACTTTTTCTTCAACATCGAGAGAAAGACAGAGGGACTGACAAAGAGCATGAATAATGGACAAACATCTACTCACTCACTTGCTGCTTTTTCCACGAGTGAGAGAAAATTTATTTCTTAATTCCAGCAGAAATGTCAAAGTGTTAACATTAACTTGGCTTGATGGCGGTGTTTTGCCCAAGATTACACTATCAATGACTTCCAAGATGGCTGCAGACTGAGTAACAGCTTAATTCTGGCTCTCCCAGTCTGAAAACAGAAACTTAGCAGAGAAAGTGAGTGGACCTAGATTTCAGGGTAAATTTCAGTAAATGAAACTGAACTGTAAGTACACTGTCTAGATGGCAGGAAAAGAGAAATATAAATGTCCAGGAAGAAAATCAGCTACAAAAGTTGAGGAAAAAAGACAGACTGGAAAAAGTACTGCAGTTGTTCAAAAAGAAGCAGTGCAAGTTCCAGACATGACTTCCAGTAACCTAGAGGAAAGTATAAATCAGCTGCACACAGACCTGGTTAAAATAAACAACACACTAATGGAGTATATCAACACAATAACAAAAAGCTGGAAAAAATGGACAAAGATTTGAACAGATATTCAGACAAAGTGACAGAACTGTAAAACTCAGAGGCTGAAATGAAGAAAAGGCTGGCTGAATATGAGACTGTGAGACTGCACAAGAACAGATGTTTCAATTTTATGAAAGTACAAATAAGCAACTGTACTGATATTCCACAACAGGAACTGTTAATTGAAAGCACACATTGTGTGTACGTGCCAAATCTGGCTATAAGAAAACAATCTAGACCTTTAACAGTAAAAATGTAATCTTACCAACAGAAGGAGTTGATTCTGACAAAACTGTGGCAGGAGGACAAAGTACTAAAAGTGGGAGACAGCAGAGTGTTTGTGGATAATGACTACCCATTGCACACCAGACAGAAGAGGAACAGAATGCCAAGAAGCAGGCAGGAGATTCAAATTAGCATTAAGCTTAAGGCCATGGTTTCAACAGTAACCATGTAGGTGGGGAGTGAAATTTGATTTGCAACAGTGAAGATGTGTCTGGGAAGATCGGGAAATATAACAAAGGAGGGTAGATTCTTGAAAGAAATTTATGAAAATATTTGGCATGGAAGATATGACTTCAGTACTAGCAATTCGGAGTGAATTTACATATTATTGCCCAAGATACAAAAACTGGGTTAGGCTACACAGAATTTACATTTCACAGGAACATGTGCATTTAATTGAAGGTCTTGATACACACCCAATAGCTATTTCAGATCATGCGCCAATAATAACTAAAATAAAAACAAATAGAAATGAAATAAAAATGAGACACAGGTGCTTCCCCAGCTATCTGTTGAAAAGAGATGAATTTAAGGAATGGGTAGTGGGAATTATTCAGGAGCTATTAGGGAAGATAGAAACTTCTTCTGAAAATATAGCTAGGGAATGGGATAAAATTAAAATGGAATTTAAAAATAGGGTGGAAATAAAAGAAAGGGTGATATGATTAAGAAGCAACAAGAATTATTATGAGGGACTGACAAATACTAAAGTATTGCAAAATATGGGGGATCTTATAGAAACAAGAAGAGGAGGATCTACAGAATGCTAAACAGAAAATAAGGGACTATCTTGATAATATGCATGAGTTTAGAAAGATAGCTGTTAAGCAACTGTTTTTGATAATAACTTTAGGGCCAAAAAACTTTTAGCACAACGACTCAGACAACAGAAAGTAGAAAGGGCTGTCACCAAGCATAGGAAGCCTATTACATGGAAGATAACTAGGGATCCTGTAGAAGTATTAGAAGTATTTCAGAAATTCTTTGAAAGTCCGTATAAAGCAGAGAAACATGGAAATCAAGAAAAGGTACAAATGGAAATGTTTGTGGAAGAATTAAATATGCCAGAGCTAGAGGGAGAATAGGCTCAATTACTAACAGTTAGGATAGAAGGAGATGAGATAAAAATGGTGATGTATAACCAATCTATTGTAAAGACTTTAGGATTAGATAGTATTCCTGTGGAAGGTTGGAAGCTAGGAGGGAAAAACTGATGAAGATAAGGAAGGATTTGTTATTTTAGGAGGAGAAGTATCAACATCCTGGAAGAAAGCGGTACTAGCTGTAATACCTAAAGAGGGTAAAGAACCACCAAATCCAGCTTCATACTGACCCATTTCAATACTAAATCATGATTATAAAGTGTTTATGTCTATAATGGCTAAAAGAATGGCAAAAGTGATAGATATGGATCAATATGTTGTTGCGGAGGGATAGCAAACATTTGACAACATAAAACAGTGATGATCCAGAGGGATGCAGAATGAAAGAAAATACCACTGTTGCTGGTGGGGCTTGATGTAAAGAAAGCAGCTGGGATGTTATGAGCAGAGCAATGGAAGCATTTGTATTCTCTGATAAAATTATAAGGTTGATTAGGAGGATATATGAAGGATCGTTGGCAAAAATTAAAGTGTGTGGGGTCCTCTCTGATAATCTCTGCTTGAGCAGAGGAACCAAGCAGGGTGTCCTCTCTCCCCTTTGTTATTTGCATTATATATAGAACCACTGGCAAAGAAAATAAGAGACTCAGAAATTCAAGGATATAATTGGTATGGTAGTCAAGAAAAGCTGGTTTTATTTGCAGATGACATTATTTCATATCTGACAAAACCAGAAAGGGACATTACAGTGCTGTGGAACATATTCAGACCGCTTCAAACCAGTAAATTATTTACCCACATACAAATTGGTTCATCATTATCCATATTTTTGGGGACACGATAAAAGGAAGTATTTAGGAGTATGGATTAAAATGATACTGGTGTGGCAGGTAAGGATATGTGAGAAGAGAATAAACAAAAGATAATACAAAAAGTGAGAAAATGGAAGCTCTGTTGTATGGATAATGGTGGTAAGATACAAGCAGTTAAAATATTTTAGTCCCTTTAGTCTTATACACTAGTTAGGCATATTTTTATCACTCAGAGGAGAAGTTGTGGATAGCAATTAATAAAGAGCTGAAGGATTTTATCTGTCAGGGGAAGACGGAAAGAGTCAAGTGGGTTAAGCTTATTCTTCCAATAGAACAGGGTATATTGGAATTACTCAACTTGAAGGGGTATTTCAGAGCAATACAGTTAAGGCTCCTATACACATAGAAGTAGTAGAAAACTATAATTCAAAATGAAAAGAGATTTTGGTGAAACAGGGGGGAAGCTCAAACAACAGGGACAGACAGGGATTTTGGATGCTGGCCTTTAAGAACAACTATAATCATACAGAATATTGTATTCATAAAATAGTAGAAAGACTTAAGAACTAAGCCAACATGGGAATGGAGAAAGTAGATTCTGTCAATAGGGATGGGTGCAATTAGGGATACAGACAATAGGCAAGAGGGGGTGGGAATATATTGGTGAAATCTGGCCAAGGAACTAAGGTACTGGTAGCAAATAACTAGAAAGGGAAATATAAGAGAATGGGAAGATGCCAAGAACTTATATGGACTGCAGACTAAAAGACTGCCTTCCATATCAAGGATTGATATTAGAGTATAGGCAAAGAGAAAGAAATATGTGTGTGTGTGTGTGTGGGGGGGGGGGGGGGAGCTAAATGAAAGATTAGCACCGGTAGAGTTTTTAGTAGAATCTAGAACAGAAGTTGCCATTAAGAAAGGAATAATTAATAAAGCATAAAAATATTGCATGATAACTATAAGAATCAATCAGAGGAGATTAGGAAGGACTGGGAAGTAAGATTAGATAAGCAATTCACAAAGAAACTATGGGGGGATATATGCATGTCTCCCAAATATGGAACAAAATCCAGAAGATTTTGGATCTTTGCCTGGAAGTGCTTACACAGATATTTATGTACCCCAAGCAGACTTAGAATTTTCCTCAGTCAGACAGCAAATGTTGGAGGTGCAATGGGGCAGAAAGAGGTAACTGGGAACTTATTTTCTGGGAGTATAATGAGTTAGTAGACTTTAAAGATTCCCTGCAGACTGCTCTGTCTGATATGCTGGGTGAGGAAGTTGGACTGACTAGAGAAATTACTTTTTGAGCTATGATACAAACTCGGAATTGCCTACACATAGTAAGGCCTTGCTCAGTCTAGTTATGACGGCTACCAAAAAAGCAATTACTAGAAGATGGAACTCAAAGTCTAAACCAACTTTACTAGAAGTAGTGAAGATAGTAACGGAGTTAAAACAACTGGAAATGAGATCTTTAGAAAAGGGTAGGAGCGAATTGCATAAGAAAAAATGGGAACAGTATGATTAAAAGAAGGCATGATTTGACTGAGCTATGTAACGGCTGACTAACAATGACCGGATATGTTAAAAGTGATGTATAATGTTTGCAGCTACAGTTGTGTCTGCACGGTTTGGAATATATAATGCTTGCAACTGAAATTGTGTTGCTATGATTTATTGTCATTTATAGAAATGTAACATGGCCTATGCCATACATGATACTTGATAAAGATGTTTATTTTAATAAAAAATAGATTATACTACCAATAGCAGGAGTTTGAGTAGTATCCCAGACACTGGACAACTAGCAGGGAGACATGGAAATAACTGGGCCAATATCACTTTTTTCAGCCTTGAGGGACGGTGAGGAATGTGACGATATGAGGTACTGCCAACTGTGCCAGGGATAATAGAGCAGTGCATGTCTAACATATGCCAGCATAGCTAGCTAGAGTTTTGTGAATAAGTTTTGTGTCATTTGACTATCACACTGACTTGTACAGATGCTTGTATTAAAATATATATCAACAGTGTTATTATAAATGACTAAATGCTGATGTTTAAACAAAGAATTCTGGAAGGGAAGAGTAGAAGTTCTTGAATTGTTCTATAGCTTTCGGATACTGCAACAATCTTAGCAAAGCTCTGAGTGTGTATTGTTACCAGAGTCAGGTGATCAAATGTGATGTCATTCCATAACCAGCACTGAGAGGATGGAACTCGCAAAGCAGTTTGTTTTCTTTTCTTTGGAACCTGATATAAAGATATATGTCAGTTATCAAAGACAGTTGAGTTATCACAGTTCAGTTCAATTTCAGTTAGAAGCTCATCACTTTGTCTTATGGAAGTAAGCACCTCAACATCCTATCTTGCCTTGCTGTATTAAGTTAGCTAGGGAACATTTATTCTTTAGATAGTCAGGAAATACAGCGAGATTAGTTAAGTAGTTTTTTTCTGCATCTGTTTCAATCTGTCCAATTGTGTTATTTTTATTTCTCCTGTGACAAACTCTGGTGTTTATTGCACTTATTTAGTATTCTCATGTTTTCGATTTTATTATTAAATAGTTTTATACCTTTCATATTTCATTGTGGCTGGTCTTTTAGAGAATACTTTTAACATCTTGAGAGTACTTCTGCTTATTTTAGTGACACCTTGGCCACACCAAAATGCCTTGCTGCTTTGATTACACTCTATCATTTATATTAGTACTGATTTTACTCAGGATATTTGGATACCCTTGTAAGAGCCTGAGAGTGGTTGACTGGTGGAAGCGTGGTTACCTGATAGTCTGAGCAGAAGGGGTACAGCTAGGAAATCTGTACCAGCCTTTCCCAGGTACATGTGTGTGTGTGTGTGTGTGTGTGTGTGTGAGTGAGAAAATCAAATACCTAGGTGTGGGTCTGTCATCTACTTGGAACTGGGACACAGTGCTTCAAAGTGAGTCTTGTTTGGAATCCGGAGAGACAGAGTCCAGTCCCAGATCTGAAGTGTGTTCCCTGTGTGCTCTTTGGAGAAATTGTGCTAGATGCAGACAGATGCATCCGAAAATACTGTGTAAATTCATTCCTGTTTTTAGTGACTGTCTCTCACGGTGCCAGTGGTGAGGATTGAGGCTTCTTGATTACTGGTCTGGACTAGAATGGCCATCACATCATCAATGCCTCATAGACCCTTGTGGAAGCTGATGCTCTGATGTACTCTGGCTATTGAAAGAAACTGAGGATAAAAGTGCAGAGAATGTACCACCTCCTCTACTGAAGCTTTAGCTGGATAAAACAAAAAAGGTGAAACTTCATCTCAAAAATAAGGGATAAAAAAATGATGTGGAGGGCCTTGCTACCTGCATCCCTAATTATCTGTATATAATAATTCCATGGTCACACAACCACGAAGAAAAAGAAAATGTGCAAACACTTGCGGTGTAAAAGAAACACTGCAGAGGTGATTATTAGATGATCAGGGTGTTTAAACTTATTCACTTTATAAAAATACAACAGACGTCCACTCGGACTGAATCAAGACCTTTTTATTATTAAAAAAAAAAAAAAAAAAAGATAAGCAATTTCATGGATGTCCAGCTTCCTCAGACTATTAGAACAAACACATAATACAGAACATGCAATTTAAAAACCTACTCAGCCAATAAAATCAGAAGAAATAAAACACCTGAGAAACTAGAGTAGAAAATCAGTTAATTCAATGAAACAAGCCTCTCTACTTCAATACTGGTTTTAAAGAGACATGGTCATTTAAGCCTGGGCTGCAGTTGGCCCTAAAATCTAGGCTCCATCTCAGTTCACTATATATGGTCTTATATATATCTCCTCCTCTAATGGTTTCATTGACCAGTTCTAATACCAGAAACTTAAAAGAATGCTCATGTCCTTTATCCAATACATGTTTAGCGACAGCACTACTAGCTTTCTTTCCTAATATCATTACAGTGTTCTAAGACCCTCTCACTTAGTGTGCGATTCATTTTACATACGTAAAACACTTCACATTTCATGCATTGCACTAAATAAACTAAGTTTTTAGTCTTACAATCTGCATAAAAATTAAACTCAATTCTCTTACCAGATCTGGGATGTTGAACATATAGCACACTCCAAATAAATCTACATGCACTACAAGATCAATAAGGGAAAGTTCCCAAGTGATCTGAAAGTACCCTGTTAGTAAAATACTGTTGCTTATAACAAAGATGTTGTTTAAGCATTTGGTTGTTTCTAAATGTGAGCATTGGTGTTTGGTCTAGACTTGTCCTGAGGACATTTGTCATTAAAATGGGCCAGTTTTTCTTAATGATGTCACAAACTAAGTTCACATCTCTTGAAATAGTAACACCCTAGGTATAATATTCTATGCAGTAGGCTCCGTAACTCTGTATCCCTCATATTAGAAAAATAGGGTCTCTAGCTCTGGTATGTCTAATTGAATGTACATCTTCTATTGTATTATTTATCTCAAACAGAGTACAGCCTCTTGTCAAAAAATCTTCCTTCACATGACTAATGGCTCTATTCAGTGCCCCATCATTATTGTGTAGCCTCATAAGTCTGAGTACCTGCCCTTTTAGGACATTCCTAGAAACATGTCTGGGGTGCATACTGGTCTTAGATAGCAGATTGTTCTTCTTACAAGGTTTCTTAAAAATACTTGTATTGAATTCTCCAAACACATTCCAATGTATCATTACATCTAGAAAACTGGTCCTTTCACAGGGCAACTGAACACTAAATTTAAGAAAAGAAGTGGTGTCATGTAGAAATGCAACAAAATCCATCAACTTCTGTTGTGATTCTTCCCATGCTAAGAACAAATCACCGACAAACCATTTGTAAAAACAAATGTGTGCCCTAAAAGGATTATCGGTGAGCATGTTGTCTAATTCCCATTGTGCTAGCATGACATTGGCATGAGAATTAGCGTAAGCTGTGCCCATGGCTACCACAACCCTTTGCAAATAATAATCAGATCCAAAGACAAAAACATTGTTTTCCAAAATAAGTTTCAAGTAATGTGCAAAATCAGCATGACCTTATTGGTAGAAAAAACACTGCGAGTAGTTAAAAAAGATCTCACATACTTAATGCCCAAGTAATTTGAAATCACTGTAAAAAAAGTGAATTGGCATCCATCGTAACAAAGACCATCCCTCATTTTGAATGAAAGCTCTTACAATATTAAATTTGGTGACTGGTTTTCTTGTCTGCATTTCGTTTTTTCATTTTCAAGTTGTTGGAGTCACTTTTAAGTTTGTTTTGGTTATCGTTGTATATGTTCAACATTCGAGATCCAGTAAGAGAATTGAGTTTAATTTTTATTCAGACTGCAAGACTAAACATTTAGTTTATTTAGCACAGTGCATGAAATGTGAAGGGTTTTAAGTAGGTAAAACGAATCACACACTAAGAGAGAGGGTCTTAGAACACTGTAATGATATTAAGAAAGAGAAAGCTAGTGGTGCTGTAATCAAACATGGATAAAGGACATGAGCATTCTTTTAAGTTTCTGGTTTTAGAACTGGTCAATAACACCATTAGAGAAGGAGACATATATAATAAGGCCAAATATACCGCACTGAGATGGATCCTAGATTTTAGGGCTGACTGCAGCCCAGGCTTAAATGACCATGTCTCTTTAAAGCCAGTATTGAAGTGGAGAGGCTTGTTTCTTTGAATTAACTGATTTTGTACTCGTTTGCCATGTGTTTCATTTCTTCTGATTTTATTAATAGAGCAGGTTTTTAAATTGTTTGTTCTGTATTATTTGTTTGCTTTAATGGACTGAGGAAGCAGGACATCCATGAAAGTGCTTACCTATTTTTTATAATAGGGAGTTAATGATTTGGCCAGTGTGGACGTCTGTTGTATTTTTATAGGGTCTATATCACATCAGCAAATGCTAAAAATAGCGAACGCTGATATATCGAACATCAAAGTCCGAAAGCTGAAAACAACGAAGGAACGAATGGGAAAAAATTTGCTGGGCTGTTCTCTGGGCTTTTCTGTTTTCTCCACTCTGGTACGATCTCGGAGTTGGTATATTTAAGTTGGGGGGTGTGGGGGGGCACAGCTCCCCACTTAATTTTGACTGTATACTCTTTTTTGGAATCTGCAAATTTTTTCCCTGGGAAAAAATCCGCTGATCCGTTCCTTCGCATTTTTCAGCTTTCGGACTTTGAAGTTCGATATATCAGTGTTCGCTATTTTTAGCATTTGCTGATGTGATATAGACTCATTTTTATATTATTGTTTTGGATTACATCCCAGATCCAATTTTCAACCTTTCTTGTGTCATCCACTTTATACTTTACAAGTGTAGGGAAAAAGAAAATTATATACATACCATAATGATAGATCTGTGTTGTCCTATTTTCTTCTGGTTCAATCTTTAGGACACGGATCTGATTCAGATCCAGTCTTGGTAACTTCAAACCTTCAGATCCAGGGCTCTGACTCTTTCCCCACTTATAAAGCCCTTGCCACTGCCAAATTACTTCAGATCAAGTTTGCCTCATGTAAGAATATGCTTAATTAGTAATTATTTATAGATAGAGAAAAATAATTCAATGGGAATGGAAGGGCAAGAATAGTAGCTGGATAGGATGGTATTAACCTGCTGAGGTTAGAGAAAGACAGACTCCCGTAGGAGCTATTCTTCCAGAAGTTTTAGGTGATAATTTGGAAGGGGGGTTGGTGGGAAGGATGTTGAACCAGACAGAAATAGGACAGCATGGTTCTGTCATTATGGTAAGTACATAACGTTCACATCCAGTGTTGTCCATTTTCATTTCATTCAAATTTTGGACAGAAACCCTAACTCATGATTTTCCATGTGGACTTGTGGAGGGATATTCCTGAAAACAGCAGAGCTAAAGGATGAACAAGCTCTGTATTGTACATCCAGTTTATAATAAGACACAAAAATATGCACTGTAGATCACATAGCAGCTGCACAAATCTCATCAGTCAGAAAGTGGTGTTGAAGTTAACAATTCTTGTGTAATGAGCTTTAGTTTTTTTTTTTTTTTTTTTTTTTTTGGAGAGTTTTAGATCCAGTTTTTCACAAACAAAGGATATACAGCTTGATAGCCTCTTTGAAAGAGTGATCCTAGAAACTCTTCGTCCAGCCAAGATTTAGAGAATGCAGTGAATAATTGTTCTGATTTTATGGTTCTATGTAAATAAAATCTAAGTTGTCTATCAACATCAAGTGTAGTGTAATGTAAATTCTCTTTTGTTATAGTATCTTGGAAAGAATATAGGCAAACTGATGGACAGATTTATGTTGGATCTCGTATGCCACTTTAAGAATGAAAGATGGATTTGGTTTAAGTAAACCCCTGTTTTTAGGAAAAACCTAGTAAGGTGGCTTACATGAAAGACCTTGAAATTGTGAAAACTTCTTAACAGACATGACTGCCACCAAAAAGATAACTTTCTACATCAAAAATGTAATATCCACTGAATGTGCTGGTTCAAAAGGGGACTGTATCTCAAATAGAGGGTGAAGGAGAACCTTTAAAGCAGCTACAGGAATTTTGTTATGACCTGTGTTAAAATTGGAAATGGCTGCCAGTTGAATTTTGATTACTGAGAAACCTGAACCTTTTTTAAACGGTTCAGACAGAATCTCTACAACAGAGGGAAGGGGAGCTGAGGAAAGGGTCTAAACCTTTCCCATTAGCCCAGAAAGGAAATCTTTTCCATTTGTTTTTACACACTCTTCTAGTGCTACATTTCTGTAAAGCAGAAAGAATATGAACAACATTTTCTGGAAATCTGGCGTCCCTGGCCATCATTTGGATTGGAGTAACCAAGCAGTTAATTTCAGGGAGTCTAGGTATGGAAGCAGGTGTCTGGAATGTTGACAGATTAGGTTTGGCCTGTGGGCCAGAGTCCAGGTTAGACTGTGCAGTTGAGACCAAAGATAAGGGAGCCACACCTGTTGCAACCAGTACTGGGCAATGAGGATCACCTTGACTTTGATGCTTCTGGCTTTCTGAATGAATTTTGTAATTACAGGAAATGCAGAGAGGAATGAATTTTGTAATTACAGGGACTGCAGAGAGGAAACCAGAGTGCCAACTGTAGATCACAGCATCCCTTAGTGACTTACCCTGTGGAGGAATCACGGCAAAGTAACTGTTGCACTTGTTGTTCAGGGAGAAGGCAAACAGAACACAGCAAGGTTTGCCCCAGCAACTGAAGATTTTGTTTGCCACTGTTGAATTGATGGACCACTCATAAGGTAGAGGAATGTGCCTGCTCAATTTATCTGCTAGTACATTGGAAGTCCCCAGATTGTGTGTTGCCATTAGAAAGAGATGTCGCCAGTTACCAAATCCTCATGGCCTCTTGACACAATGGGTAGGAGCTGGTTCCCCTTTGTTTGTACCAGACCACTGACATGTTTTCTGTCTGGATTGCAATCACACCTGCTGGAATATAGTCTTGAAGTGCTCTTAACACTAAAAGGAGTGCTCTCATTTACAGAACTTTGAGGTGTAGATTGGTTTCTAATGGTGTCTATGTAACTGCTGCTATAGGTGAAAGTGGAGAAAACAGATGACTTCTTGTCAATGGTGATGAAGAAATCCACCATTCTCTGTGGGCTCTGCATATGGAGGTCAACTTGACTGGAGTGCTAGGAGGGTGAAAACGCTGAGGCCACTGGACTGAGAGCTCATTGCAGAACCCTCATATGGAATCTGGACATGGAAACAAGCATGATGGCTGAAGCCATCTGTCACAGAAGTCCAAGTATTAAGCATGCTGTAGGGGACGGATTGTCTAGAACTTGTGATGCTATTTGGCAGATTGATGAACCCTGTGCAGAGTTAAAGTGGCTATCTGAGTTGTAGTCTTTACATGCTATCCGATGAATTCCGGATTCTGAGTAAAGAAAAATTTGCTTTTCTGTCTGTTCACCATAATTCCCGCATGATGAAGAAACTGGATTAAGAGATCATTTTGCAGAACAAGCAGACCATTGGTCGGAGTCTGTGAGGAGCCAATCATCTGTATAGAAACACCTGAAACCATTGTCGTATGAGACAAATGTTACTGCTGCCATATATTTGGTAAACACCCACGGTGGCTGTGGTGAGTTCAAATGGCAGAGCTCTGAACTGAAAATGATTGGCTCCAAACCAAAAATGAAGTAATCCGCTGAAGTACCTGTGTACTTTCATGAGGTAATAGGCATCCTGGAGACTGACAGAGCACATTCAGTTGTCCTTTTTGAGTAGAAGCAAAATGGACTGATGCATGGCCATCAGGAATTGTATCTGTTTCACATATTGGTTTAAGTGGCTTAGGTCCAGTACTGGCTTTACATCCTGTCTTCTTTGGAACTAAAAAGAACCTGGAGTAGGCACCAGATCCTATCTGGTCTGGAGGAACCTGCTGGATGACTCTTTTTTTTCCCCAACAGTTGGTTTACTTCTGCTGTTGCAGATTCCAACTGAGTTGGTAGTATGAAGAGAATCCTTACTTCTGACTGAAGCACTGTTAGAAATGGTACTGAGTATCCTCTCATAATTATCGTTAACACCCAAGAATGTGAGGTGATGGTCCACCAGGTTTGAGAGTTTACTGAAAAGCACCCCCACACTGCCTCCATAATGTGGCAGTTGGGCAACCCTTCAGAAAAGCTGTAAGGATTTCTCAGAAAAGGGTTTGTAAAATCCTTGGTTTTGAGGTCCGCTTCTCCCTCTTGGGCAACATCCATTGAAATGACTTCCTCTGTGCTGTGGAGATGTCTGTCAGAAGAAGCATCTTGGGTAGCACCTTGCAATTTCCAGAACCACATTTTCTTCCCTCCCCACCGATTCCTGGAAAAGGATTGCTAAGGAGTGGAGAAACAGATTCCAATGGCAGAAAGAGTCTTACCATCTTGCTTGCTTCTCATTACTGTGTCCTTAACTTTTGGGCCAAACAATGTAGTACCATGAAAAGGAGCACTGATGAAGGACATCTGAAAGACCTCCACAAAAATCACAAAACCGCATACAGGCATGGCGGCGTAAGGCTATACTGATGCCTGCTGCTCTAGATGTCCCATCAGCTGCATTTGAAAGCAGATGCATGGAGATATTCAAAATAGAAGATAAGGTAGAATGCTGGGATTTCAGTCTTCTGGATAGCGATGGCAAATTACCTGAAAGAAAATTTGTAATTTCTCTGGTCAATTCTCTTTGGAATCAAATATGGGCTATGTAGTTCAGTGTTGTCAAGGAAAGTGTCACTGAAGTTTATATCAATTTTCCAGATCTGTCAAAGGCTCCTTCTTTGTGGTTGCCACTACGAGCATGGCATCCACGGGAGAAATCTTACTTCAGTGAAGTATGTCTTTCAGAAACAACTGAATCTTGTCAGACCTTTTGGGTATAGGCTCTGTTGTATCATGTTCCTTCCAGGCTCACTGAGCCACTAGACTGATGAGGGTGTCAGGATGAGGACCACTCAGGATGTAGAAGAGCCAGCTCCAAAAGCCTCCAGAACACAGATTCTTTCAGATGAGGCATATCTGTCAACTAACCCCCTTTCTGTTTCACCAAATCTAGAATTTCTCCAAAGGGGGATCTAGAGGAACTTCCCCCCCATCAGCAAATTTGTGTCTTCTGTGATGGATACTGGTGATGAATTCAAGGGCTTCCATTTACACATCTGTTTCCTATGTACTCGCCATTGGGGAATATCTGGTGACGGGTCTGAATCAGACTGAGAACTCAAAGAGAACACTTCTCCTAGAGTTTTGCAGACTGTCTATCCCTGCTGATGATAAACAGTTGATCCCAGAGCAGAAGAAGTTTGATGTTGTGCCAGATCTGAAAGGGATGGAGGCACCTCTTCTCTAGAGCGAAGGTCAGCCAAAGCTTTGGCTCTGACTTGTCTCGATCCGAGAGGCCTGGAAGTCAACAGAGATGGGGCCATTGTAGGAGACGAAGTGTATGGCACTATCAGTGTAAACAAAGGTGTTGTGGGGACCTTCAGATCTGAGGGCTTTGCTTCTGATGGATGGACCTACAATGAAGTTGAACATGGCGGAGTTGGTGGTGATGTTCTCAACTTTATCAAAGGGGCTGGGAGTTGGTAGGAACCCCAACTGCAACTGCGTCTGGAAGAATTTCCCCATCATCCTGTTCACGTCAGCTTCAGTGAGACTCCTAGTAGCATGAGCAGGCCAGGAAAATGCTATTGATGAAGCCATAAAATGTTGTTGAGGAATAGGGGTATTGAGCCCAGGACTAATTGGATCTAGGGTGAACAGCCTGGATGGAGATGAAGAACTGATACAAGGCTTCAGATCTGTGGGATATGGCATTTTTGGTACCAGACCCACTGAGACTGTGGGATCTGGGAACCATTTTAGAGCTTTTTCAATGCCCTTCTGTGGAGTCTTATCTTTAACAGCCTTCTTTGACTTGGGAGCTTCCTTATCTTATTCTTTCTCTTTCAGTGTCAAAGAAGTGGGAGAAACCACTAACGACCCTGAAGTGGATGGAAGAAGTCCCCTTCAGAGTAAATTTGTCTCTTCTGCTTTGAAGAGCTTTATGGCCAAGAGAAGTACAAAAGCTTTACATTCCGTTTCCAAGTGCTCTGCTCCCAAACAACAAACACACATTGAATGTGTATCCTGTGGAGGAATTTTTTGGCCACACTTTCCATATTTTTGAAACGTTTATCTGACATAATTATCAATCCAACCAAAGTATACAAGGAAGAGAGACAAATGCACTATCTTACTTGAAAAAACTACAGTGACTATATCATCTATAAGAACTATAATAAAGTCGCCACACGTTTTTTCTCTCTATATACATATATAGATATATCTTTCTGTACACACGTGTGTGTGTGTGTGTGTGTGTAATATTATATATATATATATATATATATATATATATATATATAGAATATATATATGGTAAGGAACAGAACACAACAGAAAAAGCGAATACAATGTAAGAATCTAAGATAAAGTAAAAAAAAAAAAAAAAAAAAAAAAAAAATCACTTGCTCAGCATGAGCTCGGAGCCTCTGCGACCATCTGGTTGAAGTGGAAAGTGAGATGTGAGGTAATCAGTGGTAAGGGAATTATGGGTAGGGGAGGAGTCACAGCCCTGAATCCAAAGGTATGAAGTTGCTGAGGCTGGATACAAATTGGATACAAGTCCCAAAGGTTGAATCAGATGAAATTGATGAACACTGGATCCAAAGTATGCACACAAAAGTCCATCTTGTACACTGTAATCAAAGAACTGGCAGTGCTACAAGAGAACGGAGAGGTAAATCCTCAAGCTCCACAGGTTATGATGTAGAATGCTCTTGTTTCACTATGGCAACATCAACAGCAGCACAAATCTCATTGCAAGATGATTAGCTGGAATGGGGAACACAGTGATGAGAATGACAGAATGTCAGATGATATGTTTTCTTGGATTTTAAAATGTAATTGTGTGCTTTATTAACATTGAACATAAAACTGTCTTAATTCTGTGAAATAATTTATGGTTACTGCTTCTTTCAGGGACTGTACTATAACATCTTCGGACAAAGAAAGACGTATTCTGTATATGCTTGAAATATTTCTGACCTCTGTGAAGCGTACTGCAATAATCACTGCTGTCCTTTTCTTTCCTGTTGCATGGTAGTAGTATTGAGAGTTGGGAAAATCTAACCACAAAGGACTGTACTTACTCAGAATCAGAGCTACTGCAGTCAATTTTTCTTTCTGTTCAGGGATTACTGCTTGGATTTTGGGAATCTTAACTTTGGATTACGGACTTGGACTATTTTTTTTAAATCCTGTGTTTTCAGTCATCAAACACGAGTAACTGGAAATAACTACAGATACAATTAGGGTTTTTCTGTCAATGGTCTGTTCATATTAAACCTTTTATTTCTCTTTCCTTGTGCAACTCCAGTACTTTTTTGAATGTGAAGTCAGATTTTTAACACTTCATTTGCTCACTTTACAGTTTGATTTGTTTAGCGAAGGGTAAAGCTCACAGTGCTGTTGTGACTGTTGATGTGCACTCTTGAAGAGAGAATGTGTTTGGCCATCAGCTATCGTATCGTAATATTAGCTCATCAAAAGAGTAATCCATAACTGAGGTCTTAGCATAAGATCAGCAGTCTAACTGGTGGCAACGTACCATTAACACAGTATCTCTGTGTATGAAAAACAGTTTAAGCTTCAATTACTGTTAGAAAACCTGATTCTTGAAGACACTGTGTTCAGAGTTGGGGAAAATCCTGGGCAATCTGAGGCTGACAGTACAGTTTATTTATGGGTGTGACAGGTGTTAGTCACACCCTAAGGCAGTAGCACATATTTGGATTAATCTTAAGGCCAAAACCCCTTTATATATATATCTAGGTGGCAGGGATAAGGATTGGGGCTCTGTAAAATTGTCATCTGCCACACTGGAGGCAGTGGTGAAATATACTTTAAACTGAAATTTTAGTCTGCAAATCAGTCTTGTAAGCAAAAAGTGCATGTACCCTTGCAGCCACCAAAGTAAAACACTGAGCAGTATACATTGTACAGCAGTTATTTAATTTTTTAGTCATAGCAGTTAAGGGACTGACAACGGATGAAAATTCAATGGTACAATTGGTTAAGAAGTGCAAATCAAAAGGACTCCTTCATGCTGGTTTGAAGAAACAGAATTTAATAGCAGGACATGGAGGCACGCAGATGTGCAGTATTGCTGCTAAGGGATGTCAGATGTGTCCCCAGATAATACTAAAATGCAGACAGAATAAAAGAGACTAAAACTGGAGGAGGAGATCGGATGCCTGAAAGTAACTGAGTGAATGAAGGTGCAGAGGAGGAAAGTAATCATCAGCATGTGAGGCAAATGGTCCAATGCAGTGTCAGTAAGAACTGGCTGTGGCACAGAACAGAGAAAAGAGGAGCATAAATTGATGGAGAAGCAGTATCAGCATGAGTGGGGACTC
Source organism: Protopterus annectens (assembly GCF_019279795.1). Classification (NCBI taxonomy): domain Eukaryota; kingdom Metazoa; phylum Chordata; order Ceratodontiformes; family Protopteridae; genus Protopterus; species Protopterus annectens. Next base: position 1,912,549,429 of record NC_056731.1, read on the forward strand.
ATGAACTTTCAAACATAAGTGAGCAGCAGAAGAGAAAACTCAGTCCTAGCCCAATGTTAGTACTAAATGATTTCCTCAGCATAAAGGAGGAGTTGACTTCATATGAACATTTGAAAGACTGTATAATGATCAGATGCAAACTGTACAAGGGAAATGGATGACAATTTTAATTCTTCTTTTCCCTAGTAAAGTAATGCATGCTGACAAAAAACAACTCAGGTGATGACTATGCTCACCACAGTAAAGTATGTCCTTTTAGAATGTTTTAAGCTCCCACATGAAACTTACAAAACAAGAGAAAATGGACAAAAACCAGAAGATAACGTCAGTGATTTCACGGCAGAAACAAGCACATTTTCATAGGAGGGTGAGTGGATTTCAAGTTACCAAGTCTGAAATGTTGGAAAATGTCCTGATTAGGCAGTGAGCATTCCATACTTTGCCTGTGGACTTGATGAGGACAGGGACTCCCCACTGAAGATGTGTACAGGAGGAGCTTATCTAGCACTGTGTAAGGGTATAACAGAACCTACAGGGGCAGTCTAAGCCATCAAATCAGAATGGACAGGTACAGGATGAAGTCACTGGTTCCAGCACATCGCATAATCCTGAGTTTCGACATTTCCATTCTAATTAAGTGGAACTTGTACAGCCTAACTGTCCACAAAGTCAGGGTGGGGAACAGTTGAGGCAATACAACAGTAGTGGTGAGCTGTCTTGACATTGCAGTTACTCTTAGTTTATCATAAAAGTCTGTACCCTAACCAGGCAGAGTATAAAGAAACTACTGCTAAGAGGGACACTGAACTGGACATAATTATTGTTAAGCCTACAGTTACATGAGCATTACTTGCCTGGGCAATTAACTCGAACTAGGGCCACAGGAGTGACATCTGTTCAGGAGCCACTGGTCAAGGTTCACTTGGACTGGGAAGAAGGCAATGAGACAAGCAGGTGGTAGATTGTCAAAGGAAAAATATACTTTAAAAATGATCAAAACACGGTAGGTCCAGGTTAAGGCACTTTAATCTTGCAGCAAGGAGACAAAAATGTGCTAATACAGAGTTTGTCTAACCAGAAACAGGAAATACTTTCATTTTTATACATTCTTAAACTGGTTATGTCCTACCATGCTGACGGAACAGATTACCACCTTTTTCATCATCATCTGCTGACCATCTTTCCCATGAATTTCTGCTGATTTATCAATTTTTATGTCAAACTTCCTGAGGAAAACAACATGGCCTTGATTACCCCCAGTTAGATACATGTTATGTTACCATTCAAGATACTATGACTAATTTAAGCACAATGCTAGCAGTTCATTTCTCTAATAATCCTTTGTCTAATTTATCTCTAAGTTACTGCAGCTGCACATGTTCCCATCCTTCGAACAGAGCTGATTGTCTAAAATCATTACATTTACAGAATATAGCATTGTTCATTCATTCGTTCCTGACCTAGCAGATAAGCACCTGCTTCTCAAGTACACTTCCAAAAGGCATAAACATGAATATTGCTGTGCTAGCAATTACTAGGTCAGAGGGCAACTTGCAAGTTTCAGAAAGCATACTGCAGTTTTCAAAAAGCATCTTTTTCAGTCTCATATGAAACTTAATTTGTATAAAATACAGTGCATGAAAAATAGAATGAAAAGCGTATTAAAATACTTGGTTATTAATTGGCATTAAGCATACACACATTAATACATATTTTTCTAACATTTCCCTCCTGTTAATACTTTTTTATTCTATTTTCAAAAAAAAAGAATAAACAGTTTGCTTCTTTTCCTAACCTCTTCCACTCAGGATTTGCAATTAAGAAAGTCATTCAGTTTAAACTTTTATGAAAGTGTTTCGCATTCTAGCAGCTCTTCAAATTCAGTACTTTGATACATAGTCTCAGATACGGATATGTCTATGAATTCTTTGATTAATCTCTTCATGCAGGGGATTCCACAACAAACACAAACTCCTATTAGGAGTAATCCTACCCCAATGGCAATCAATATGTTCATAAAGATGGAACCCCACCCCCCAAATGTATTCTGGAAAAAGTCTGTCAGAGGGTTTGGGCCTGGCTTGGTCATGGCCGACACTTGCTGAATCACCTCGAGATGATCATTAATTTCATGCTGATGGTCAGGAATAAACGCACAGCATTCTTCTTTGATTAAAACGCAAGTCCCACCCCTCGCCGCTAGGGTGAAGTCAAGAGCCATTCGGTTTTGGAGTACTACAGTTCTCATGGCATTCAGTTCATCAGTTATCAGTTCAAGAGCAGAAAAAGTCGCATTACTCATTACTTCGAGAAGTTTCGACAGTTTTTGCAGCTCCCATACTGATTTAACTGCACCATATGCAGGTAATATACCTGCCCAGGATATGACAGCATCAGTCCATGTGTACAAGTTTGGTTCCCACATCACGATGGTCTTTCCAGCCTGCTTCGATCCATCCCACTGGATTCTCAGGTTTCTTAACAGTCTTTTTGGTCACGTCTCGGGTATTTTGCATATTTCCCTGAGGCAAAACTGCAGTGTGTCGGATGGCCGGAACCAGGTACCCCAAAAAACAACTGCCAGACCAATTCTCAGGTAACCATTTATATGCTTTTTTACCACACACAAAATAACAGTCCTCTACCTTAGTTGTTACTTTGTTACGAAATGACTGCCCTGCATGAAACATTTTCCTATCTATTACAGATAACTGTTTAAAAAGTACAGGATTGCGTTGTTCCTGATCAAGAGTCTTATGCATAGATTTCAAAAATGAGTCATAATCTGTACTACAAGATCCACTCAAATCATTTGGTTTTCTATAACATTTATACTGTACTGTAACATTACACTTACTCCATCCCACTTGGATGGTGTCATTTTTGTAAAAACATACAATTCCTTTTTGTCACAGGCAAATACAGTGCTACTTTATCATGTGCTGTAATAGCGACCGTGTCAAAAAACAGATTTTCCCAGGTCTCATTGACCCCTAGGGGGATAGCAGTCATCAATAAACCCCCGTATGCTGTTGGTATGGCCGTACAGACCCAGCAGTTCGAAACATTAAAAGTCTCAGCTTACACACGTGTAATTGCCTGATAAGTGTTAAAGTTCGGATGCCAGTCTATGTTTGGTTCATTACGTTTAATCAGTTCAACCTTTGTGGCAGGAAAAAGGAGTGACCACAACAAAAACAAACAGTGTGATTAGCATAATAATTAAAATGATCATACAAGTTTTCTGAGGTTGCTCAATGTCTCTATTCACTCTGTACCTGGCCATTTTGTTCTTGTTGTACAACAGTAACAAAGTTTTTGTCCAATTCAAAGCTCTTAACCAGTTTACACTGCGTCAAATGAATCCAGGAAGCTCGCTCTGCGATCTTGACTGCAGTGGGTGTCGATAGTAGTACCTGGTACGGACCTTCCCACTTCGGAGAACTCCAATTCTTTCGTTTCACAACCTTCACCCAGACCCAGGTGCCTGGGGCTACTGGTGCTTCTGATTTTGGTTTTTCTTTATCTGAAACAGAATTTAACTGCAAAAGTTTGTTATTCAAAAATCTCCTCATATACTCTGCAAGTGAACTATCAGCCTCCTGCTCTGCAGACATGAGAGGTTTCCACTGAGGTGTATAATATGCCCTCCCAAACAAAGTTTCAAAAGGAGTTAATCCCTTTGCATTTGGAACAGTTCTCATGCTCAACAGTGCTAAAGGCAAACAGTGCACCCAGTTCTTCTGTGTTTCAGTCATCAACTTCCTAAGCTTGTTCTTCAACACCCCATTGTGTCTCTCTACTAACCCTGCAGATTGGGGGTGGTAAGCACAGTGATTTTTTTAATGATATCCCAAAATAACGACTAAGTTGCTGTACTGTTTGGTTCACGAAGTGTGTACCGTTATCACTATAAATCTTTTCCGGTATGCCAAATCTGGGTATAATTTCTTTAACAAGGACCTTTGCAACAGTAGCTGCATCTGGATTTTTAGTCGGAAAAGCTTCTACCCATTTGGAAAACATATCTATAATGATAAGGCAATACTTTTTATTCTCGCATTTATTCAATTCTATGAAATCCATACAAATAGTATGAAACGGATACGGTGGTGTAGGGAAACTCCCTTGCTTAGGCTTCAATGCCCCTTGTGCATGATGCTTGTTACAAACATGGCATGCTGCACAAAAAGTTTTTGTATAATTTGTAAATCCATAGGTTGTAAATACTCGATTCACTAACTGTACCATCCCCCCTGTTGAGACATGGCTCTGCCCATGGCTCAACAACGCTGCATATCTAAACAAATTAGATGGCAAAATCGGTTTCTTTTCCTTGGAGATGTACAGTCCCTTTTCAAGGATTGCTCCTCGTTTTATCCACTTCTGTTTTTCTACATTTGTAGTAAGTGTCTGCATTGTTTTTAACATTTCTAAATCTAAAGTCTCAGAGGGTTGTAATTCCTCACTCAAAAGAAAAGTTTCTGTGGCTGAAGCTGCCTGCTTCGCAGCTGTATCAGCCCGTGGCATTACCTTTTGAAATCCTATCCTGTTGCTTTGTATGAGCTACGCATTTGCAAATAGCTACTTTTTTAGGTAACTGAATAGAATCTAATAGATCTAAAATAAATTGCGCATGATTAATTGGTTTACCAGTAGATGTTATCATTCCTCTATTTTTCCACTGCTGCGCAAAAACATGTACAGTAGAAAAAGCATACTGACTGTCAGTATAAATGTTCACTTTCTTACCTTCTGCTAAGGTACATTGCCCTTGTCAAGGCAATCAACTCTGCCGCTTGTACAGATATATTGTGTGGTAAAGATTTCGCTTCTAAAGTTTCAGTATCAGAAACGACTGCATACCCCACTAGGATCTGTCCTGTAGGACCCCTCCTGCACGAGCCGTCCACATAGTATGTCACCTCGGCATCATCCAAGGGAACATCCGTAAGGTCTTGTCTAGGTAATGTCTTTTGCTCAATCTCCTGCAGGCAGCAGTGCGGTTTGCCATCTGCAGGGGTTGGGAGCAAGGTTGACGGATTCAAAGTTGTACATCATTCAATTGTCATATGAGGTTTTTCAACAGTATAGTCATACAGGAAAGATGTCTAGCAGGAGAAAGATATGCTACTTTTTCTTGCAGTAAAATAATTGCGACTGCATGAGGCACTCTCAATGTGAGACGGTGGAATAACACTACTGAGGCCGAACCCTGCACTGCCATTGCAGCTGCAACTACTGCTTGTACACAGTGGGGCAGGGACCGCGCCACTGGGTCTAACTGTGATGAGTAGTAAGCTAGTTGCTTGTCCCCATGTTGCTGTGTCAATACTGATGTCATATAACCCTGCTTACAGTCTACAGTTTGAATAACTTGCTTATGATAATTTGGTAATCCTAAAACTAAGGATGATGCTATCAGTTGTTTCAGCTTGCAGAAAGCTGCTTCTGCTTCTGGTGTCCATTGTAATAAATCCTGTGCTGCCATCGGCTTTTTGAATATTAAATTGGCCAGTGGTGCAGATTCCAAAGCATAATTTGGTATCCAGCTCCGACAAAAATTAGTAGTTCCCAGGAAGGACATCATTTCCTTCTTGGTAGTTGGTCGAGGTGCCTGTAATATTGCTGTTTTTCTATCTTCGCCTAATATTCTACCTTCCTTGGATATCACATATCCCAAGTACTTAACCTGTTTTCTCCATCGTTGTAGCTTGTCCTTGTTTACTTTGTGACCTTGAGTAGCTAAAAACTGTAATAAAGCTATTGTGTCCTCCTTGCATTCTTGCTGGGTGGGGGCTGCCAGCAGAATGTCATCTACATAAAGTAAAATCTGACTACCTCTCGGTGGGATAAATCCCGCCAGGTTGCTTGCTATTTCTTGTGCAAATATTGTTGGACTTTCACAATATCCCTGTGGTAATCTTGTATATGTATACCGTTTTCCCTGAAATGTAAATGCAAACCAATATTGGCTGTCAGGGTGTATCGGTATCGAGAAAAATGCATTACTAATATCTACCACAGAAAAATATTTTTGCTCTGGCTTTAAATCATTCAGTAAGGTGTGTGGGTCTGGCACCGTTGGTGCCCTGGGTATAACTGCATTATTTACGGCTTGTAAATCTTGGACAATACGCCATTCCCAGTTTGCTTTCCTGACAGGAAATAAGGGTGTATTACATGGTGAATCAGGAGATTCTATTAAGACTCCTTCCTTAAGTAAGGCTGCTATTATAGGTTTGATTCCTATCTCTGCATCCTTTCTCAAGGGATACTGTCTTTTCTGGGGTCTAAATGCTGACTTTGGCGTAATAGTAACTGGCCTGCTGTTCGTATAAGTCCTACATCTGATTTCCCTGCTGACCAGAGATGTCTGGTATGCTTCGCAAGGCTTTTTCCTCTTCTTCTAATAAGAGTAATACTCAGCTATTCTCACTAGCCTGTGAGTGCACAGCTGGGTGTGTCTGTGTAATCCAATTCAGTTTCTGTTTCTGTACTCCTTGTTCGGAGAGCTCTAAGTCTGTCTGCTTTTCCCACCTTGTGACTTTTTCACCTAAGTCTGCCCATTTCAAATTTTTATTCTTAGTTAAGCTAACATGTGGCAATCGATTAGATTTGTAAAGTGCTAAAAATTCCTGAGGCAATGAACAGCTTACTACACTGTTTCCCTCTGCATCCCAGTACAACTTTCGTAACACTAGTCTGTTTGCATGGTTCTGAAACAATTCCTGTTCATAATCTTTATCAGGTCCTGGTCTATTACAGTAATACAGAGTACAATGCAACAAATGCTGTTTGTCAATGTCGAGGGAGGGGGACTTACTGATGGCTATGTTCATCAGTTCTTTGGTTACTGCCCCTGGACCAGTTGTAACTAAGTCCTGGCTGTACCAATAATATGTCTCCCCTCCGGTCGCACTACAAAAGTATCCATTTGTCGCTGTGCTTCCATACCCTGCATGGATGGAACTACGGCTATGCCAAATATCTGCATTAAGTCTCTACGCAAAAGGTTTACTGGGCATTTTGCAGAAACCACAATTTTACTTCTCTGGGTCATCCCTGAAACGGGGTCTGTTATTGCTATGTCATGGGAGAGTGGCTCCTGATACAGCTGTCCATTAGCTGCCTTCACTAGTATATAATCTGGTGATTCTGAATCTTCCGGTAATTTGGAAGGGTGTATCAGGGTCCGTGAAGCCCCCGAGTCACACAAAAATTTGACTTCCCTCCCCTCTACCAGAAGCGTCACTTCCGGTTTTGTGTCTCCTAAGTAAAGCTCTAAGCTAAATAAAGCTAAATCCAAAATTTCATCTTCTTCAATGTCTGCAAATTCATGTACATCCCTCTACCCCTTCTGTCACGTCCTCTACTCCTGCTATCATATTTGCACTTGTCTTTTCCTGCTTATTTTCATTCAGTAATTCCTGACTATCATATAGTCATTTCTCATCTTCCTTATTTTCTGTAGTCACCTTCTTATTTAGCCTGCAATCCCTTGCTAAATGTCTTTTTTTCCCGCACTTAAAACATTCACCTTTTTTCTTTCTTTCTTCAAAATCTTCTGATCGCTTGTCAGATTGTTTATTTCCCTGGGCATTTTTCTTACCCTTTCTCCCAGTTTGTACTACAAACACTTCTGACCCATCTTCTGCCGAAAATACTTGAGTTTTATTTTTCTTTTTACTATTAAAATGTCTCTCTGCATGTCTAGCATATTCAAGTAATGGCTGTAATCTACTTGTACGATGATCTACCATGTGCTTTGTAATAAAGCTGCTAATGGGAGTTATACTACCCTTCAAGAATGCATTCTTTAACTGTTGTTCATATGAGGAATCTTGTGTCTGGTTTTCTGGTATCTGCATTCCGCAGTGGTTATTAAAACATTCTAACAGTCTAGCATAATATCTAGCAACTGTTTCACCTTCCTGTTGAATGCACTGATTAATGCAAGTCCAGTCAGCCCTAGGCTTCCACTTTTCAGAGATTCGGTCTGTCAGACCTTTCACTCTGCCATCCAGTTCTGCATTAGTATGTGGGAGTGGTCTAAGTTGTGCATCACGAGGATTCCAGTCACCACTGATCATGTGCCAATCTGGACCCACAATCTGTCTAACTACTTTTTCTACTTCTTCTCCATTCAAATGGTAACTTAATCTCATACCCTGTAAGTCTTCTAAAAATTTTCGAAAATTCACTTTTGGGTGGGGAATTCCCTCCGCGGCTTTCCGGATATCTTCCGGTGTCCACGGTCTATAAACTAAAAGAGTCTAATCCTGTCCTGCCTGAGGATTTGGTACTTCTATGAGTGGACATATCTCTTCTTCACTCATAGCCTGTGATTTTCTATTTATTTCACTTAATTCAATCTCCCTCCTCAAGTCGCGTGTTCGAGGCCTTGTCTCGATAGGATCCCTGACAAATGGTTGTGATTTTGCAGGAACAGCTGGGTATAGCAGAGGTGGATCAGTTTGTCCACTCGCTTCATATTCTGGTAACGGAAGCGGAAGGGGCGAAGAAGGGGCCGTTGCTATTACCAAGTTATTGTCTTCTTTGTCTAAGAACATTGTTTTTGAATTCTTTATTCTCTGTTCCCTGCGATTTGCTTCCTCAAGCCACCTATGCACCTGAGGGACTCCTAATTGTCATTGCTTTTTTAGTTGACCTTTCGCGTCTATTTTTAATTGCTTAACAAGTTTCATAAGTGCAAGTTTATCTAAATTACCATCGAATTTATACTTATCAACCCATTTTGTGTAATACTTAACATTGTCGGCATGCTGTAATTGCATATACTTCGCGTCTTCAGTTAGAGGCGGGTCTTGGGAACTTTTTGTGCACTGATTTCCCATTGTTGTCTTAGCTAAGCTATAAATTGTTACGTAACCCTTTTTATCATGTGGTACCACAGTTCTATACCTTTTCACAGTTTATCTAGAATAACTGCCTACCTATTCTGTTTCCCTGATCTATGACAAAAACAGTAACCCCTTTTTCTGTCCCTGATCTGCACATGCAAATCTACCTGACAAAAAACAGTTCTGTAATTAGTCCCTGATCTTAAAACAGAAATAAGGTAATTCCTCCTTACCTGACCCTCCGTGAGTTGATCCACCGGATCGTTGACTCGTCCTCCAATCCCAGATCAGAAACAGTGGCTGGCCTCTTTCGAACGACAATTCAGTCGGAGGTCTTTCAAAGCAGAAGAGCCGATTTGGCCTCTTCTCCGTACAGATGCATGCCACCGGGCCCAATTCTGACCTAGGCCTAGAGCGAGAGGTACTTTCAAGTCCGAAGGACCAAACTGTCAAAGGAAAAATATACTTTAAAAATGATCAAAACACGGTAGGTTCAGGTTAAGGCACTTTAATCTTGCAGCAAGGAGACAAAAACGTGCTAATACAGAGTTTGTCTAACCAGAAACAGGAAATACTTTCATTTTTATACATTCTTAAACTGGTTATGTCCTACCATGCTGACGGAACAGATTACCACCTTTTTCATCATCATCTGCTGACCATCTTTCCCATGAATTTCTGCTGATTTATCAATTTTTATGTGAAACTTCCTGAGGAAAACAACATGGCCTTGATTACTCCCAGTTAGATACATGTTATGTTACCAGTCAAGATACTATGGCTAATTCAAGCACAATGCTAGCAGTTCATTTCTCTAATAATCCTTTGTCTAATTTATCTCTAAGTTACTGCAGCTGCACATGTTCCCATCCTTCGAACAGAGCTGATTGTCTAAAATCATTACATTTACAGAATATAACATTATTCATTCATTCGTTCCTGACCTAGCAGATAAGCACCTGCTTCTCAAGTACATTTCCAAAAGGCATAAACATGAATATTGCTGTGCTAGCAATTACTAGGTCAGAGGACAACTTGCAAGTTTCAGAAAGCATACTGCAGTTTTCAAAAAGCATCTTTTTCAGTCTCATATGAAACTTTGTATAAAATACAGTGCATGAAAAATAGAATGAAAAGCGTATTAAAATACTTGGTTATTAATTGGCATTAAGCATACACACATTAATACATATTTTTCTAACATAGATTTTGATGATATCCTGGCAGATGTCCTGCTAGGAAATGACTGCTGGTAGGACCTTGCAAGCATGCAGTTAGAAACAGCTAGACATGAAGACAAACGTGGGGGAAAAGGCAAAGTGGAAACCCAGCCAATGCTCACAACTACAAAAGAGGCTGGTAATGTGGTTAGTACAGAAAAGGAGCTAGGTAACAGCAGCAACCCTGAATCAGAGTCACAGGTGTCAAAAGGTACTGGGGCTTCTTCTGAAAGGTGATATTTCATGGAGAAGGAAGAGCTGGTAGCAGTAAGTGGAAATCTGAGTGACAGCTGTCAGAAGGCTCTAGACTTCCTGTAACAGGGGAAATGGTGAGGATTACAAAGAGGGAGTTGTGACAGGCACAGCTCTCAGATCCATTCTTACAAAACTTCAAGGTGGTAGACAGTAAGGGTTTGGTGTCTCAAGACCAGATTGAGTCTGTATACTGGGACAAAGGACAACTGTGCAGAAAATGGGATCCTGGAAGAGGTGGGGAGGGCAAGAGATGGAAGTGATACAGCAGTTAGTAGCAGCAAAGGTGTACTGTCAGGCATTTTTGGCCATGGCCCATGATATTTCTTTTTCAGGCCATCTAGGCATAAAGAATGCAAAGCGAAGGCTTATGCAAAATTTTTATTGGTCAGGTATTGCAAAATATGTGGCAGCACCTGCAGTGCTAAAAGGATGACAAAATTAAGGCTGCTTTAGAGTCTTTATCTGTTAATGAAAAAACATTTGACAGGGTAGTCATGGATACTGTTGGGACTCTTAGTGCCTCAAACACCAAAGGTAATGCACATATTTTGGTGGTTGTGGATTGTGCAATTAGGTACTCAGAGGTGTTGGCTTTGTCCTCCTTTGAGGCAGAAAAAGTGGAAAATACCATATTAGAAATGTTCAGCAGGGTAAGTTTCCCTGGAAAATACTAAAAGACAGAGGAGTTAACTATATTTGACCTGCTGACCTGTTGGTGACAGTGCTGTGGAATAAATCAGTTAAAACTATCTCCTGCCATCCACGGACAAATGGATTAGTGGCAAACTTAACTCTGTCTTAAGACTATGCTGAAACCATATGCAGACCAGTTTAAGTGAGAGTGGGACAAGTACTTGCCCCATCTTCCCTTTGCATAAAGGGAGGTTCTCCAAGAATCCATAAGCCTTTCATCACTTGAGCTACTTTATAGTTATAAGACGAGAAAGCCTCTATGATGAACAAGAGGGTGAAAGCGATTTCCATAAACAGTCTGCTGTGGAGTATGTACTAAATTTCAGGAATATGTTTAGGGAGCTCGAGATGTTGACATATGAGCACTGAACTCAAATACATCAGAAACAAAAGTTGTGTTATTGTGTAGTGAGAGCACAGGAATGTACTGTAGAATAAATGGTAATGGCACTTATTCCTGTTTAGAAAAATAAGCTTTGAGCTATGGTGCAGCTGCCAGGCAAGAGGCAAAATACAGACTTTACTGTGGTAACAAGATGAAGCCCTACC